>NC_048600.1:109302484-109517484 GCF_003668045.3 Cricetulus griseus
GTGTGTGTGTGTGTGTGTGTGTGTATGTGTGTGTGTGTGTGTGTGTGTGTATGTGTGTGTGTGTGTGTGTGTGTGTGTGTATGTGTGTGTGTGTGGGGGGGTGGTTGTTGCTCTTGCAGAGGACCCAGGTTTGGTCCCCAGCACCCTTATGGTGCATACACACACTACACATACTTGTAGGCAAAACTCATACGTAAAACTTTAAAACTCTAAAGATTTTTTTTAAAAAAATGTTTTAAAAAGCATTACATTCGCACAGCAAGGAATCCCACCCTCTCTTCTCTACCTAGTTATCCCTAAACTAAGAACCCTTGGACATGTTTGCCATTCAGACAACAGGGACCTCCAAATTTCACAGCCACTGTGGACATTGTAGTTCACTGACTTCCTCGGTGCATAGAAGATTCCTTTGAGATAAAGCACAAAACATACACATAGTAAGGCTGAGACACATATAATCTATTCATTTGATTTCTTTCCTTTTTATCCACTTTTTTTTGAGAAAAGACCTCACTATATAGCCAAGGCTAGCCTAAAGTCAAACTCTGCCTGCTTCAGCCTCCTAAATGTTGGAAATACAGGTACATGCCACCATGTCCACTTTTAATTTAGTATATTTCTTCTGAATACATTTTTTTTGAGACACTGCATCACGTAGCCCAGGCTAGCCTTGAATTTGCTATGTAAATAAGGATGTTCTTGAGCTGTTCGTCTTTCGCCTCCAATATTTAAGTGTTGGGATTCCACATGTGTGCTGTTACACCCAGTTTGTATGGTTGTGAGATTGAACCCAGAGCTTCATACATGCTAGGCAGGTACTCTGTCAGCTGACCCATGCCTCCATCCTTAAGCACACTTTCTTCAGAGTACATTCAAGGGTGTGGTTTGCCTTCCTGTACTCCTGCCTTAAGCGGAGGCATCACAGTGAGACATTGAAGTCCAGTCATGAGTAAGTGGTTCAGGTCACACTGCTTTTAGGGTTTGAGCCAGGAGCAAAACTCCAAATCTCCTGTGTGTAAACCCAAGTCAAGCTCCCTGGGGCACCTCACATCACTCAGCCCAATTTATGTCATGAAACTAAGGAACATGTGAGACAGTTCTCATTATCCACATGGTGTAGAAGATGGAGATGAGGAAGCAAAGCCAATAAAGTGTTATTCAGCCAGGAAGTGGTGTGGGCTGGGTTTGAATCCAGTGTAAATTTCCTTTAAAGTTTGGTGTCTGTCTGCTTCGGGTTGACCACTGAGTGTCTGTCTATCAACACCAGGGCTTTGTCCCATCCGTAGCTTCTCTTTCCTGTTGTCATAAAGAGCCTCCTGGGGCTGGGTCTTCCAGAGGACCCGGCTTTGAATCCTAGCACCCACAAGTCAGGTGCCTCACAGCTGCCTGTAACTCCAGTGCCAGGGGAATCTAACACACTCTTCTGGCCTTCTCAGGCACTGGGCACAAACATGGTGTCCAGACATTCATGCAGACAAAACACCCATACACATAAGATAAAATATAATAATGAATAGTTTTCCTTCTCATTGCTCCCAAGCTAAAGGTGTGTCTTGTCCCTTCCCTGCTGTGACAGCTGGGGAGATTTACAGACTTACAGCAGGTCAAGAAAAAATAAGACGTACATTTGTAAGCCGGACTCGGGCTGCCAAGGGAGAGGCATATTTATCACCCGGACGGTGAAAGAAATCAAGCCGGGGGAGGATATGATCTGTCAGCTTTATATTTCAAAGGTACTTCCTTGCCATGATTATATATTTGTTGCCCTCAGCAGCCTCGGGCTCTGTGGGACAGAATGTGAAATGAAGTCAGTGGAAGACAGAGGCGGAGACGAAACTGAGCCTGTCTTGTGCCTTGGATTTGTTCAGACCCAAGCCTTCTAAGCACAATGTCCCTCGACCGCCCTTGCAGTCCCCACCACTGGTGTGGCTTCATCAGACTGACCTCTCCCTCAAGAGGATGAAAGCTTGGTTTGTGGAGGCCCCCCTGCCTCATTTGAGAGAGGAGAGTCATCTAAGAGAGTTCATAGTCACCAGCTTTTGTCTGACTGGGGGCAGAGGGAGTCACAGACCACAGTGATATAGCCCACTGAAGAGAGGGACCCTTCTAGAAGTGTAGGTGATGGGAGAGCGGGGTTGGGGAGGTGGAGTCCTGGCTTCCCCAAGACAAAATATTCAGGAGCCCCTTGCAAGAAGAACTCTTAGAAAAGGCACCTGTAACGTTGCCCTGGAAACATGTGTCCTGACCTGGAAGGATTTCCCAGTTACTTGGTTTAGTTGCTAAGACATCTCTTAGAGAGGGCTGCTTGCAGCATTCCATAGCTCAGGAACTCCAGGGACAGTGTGGTTTGGTGACCTCCCCAAGGGTCGCCTGTCAGGTCCCAAGCCCAAATATCTTTATCCTGTTCCCCACCCTGGGCAAACCTACACTTTACAGCACTAGGCAGTGCTGGAGCTAGCTCCCCCAAGATTGAGGTGGGAGTTAGACCTGTGACTGTCACCTCCAGACGCTTGCATGACTTCTCTTCTTCCCACCCAGCCCTTTATCATCGATGGGTTCAAGTTTGACTTGCGGGTTTATGTGCTGGTGACCTCCTGTGACCCTCTCAGGGTTTTTGTGTACAAGGAAGGACTGGCTCGCTTTGCCACTACCTCTTACTCCCACCCCTGCACAGACAACCTGGTGAGCTGAGGTGACACGCTGCCTTCCCTTCCCCCTGAGCATGATATTGTAGAGCTGGCAGGCATCAGAGGAGTACTTCCTGTGTTCCTAGTTCACGGGTTTCTCATGTAGTCCTCCCAGGAGCCTTCTAAGATAGGCCTTATTATCCCCGTTTTACAGATGAGATTAAAAACTGCAGAGCAGCTGGGCAGTGTTGGCGCACACCTTTAATCCCAGCATTTGGGAGGATCTCTGTGAGTTTGAGGCCCGCCTAGTCTACAGAGCCAGTTCCAGGATAGTCAGGGCTGTTATACAGAGAAATCCTGTCTCAAAATAAAAATAAATAAATAAAAATAAAACAAACAAGGTGTGGGTAGAGAGATGGCTCAGTAGGTAAAAGCACTGGTTCAATTCCCAGCACCTACATGGCAGCTTACAACTGTCTATAACTCCAATTCCAGAGGATCCAGCATCCTGACACTGACATACATTCAGGAAAAACACCAATGCACATAAAATAAAAATAAATAAATAAAACAACTTGCGGAGTATAGGAGATTTGTCTGGGGTCACTCAGCTAGGAAGTGGTGCATCTGGGATTTATGGCTAGGCCTTCCAGACACCACTACCAGAACTACAGTGCAGAGAGCTGCTCAAGGAGAGAAGGCCATGGGTAGCCTTCCAATCTTCCTATTCCCCAGTCTCAGAAAGAGTTGGAGTCTTATACCCCAGTCTATACCCTTTTTACCTCCTGTTTGCCCCTTTACATATGCCTATAAATTCCCCCTTTTCCCCATCCCTTTAAGCTCCAGGGAGTTGGGGGTGGTGGTGGCAGTGCCTGGAGAGGACACAGGAGGCCTGGGCTTCAGCCTGAACCGTGGTCTTGTGTCTTTCCCCAGGATGAGATCTGCATGCACCTGACCAACTATTCCATCAATAAGCACAGTTCCAACTTCATCCAGGATGCTCACTCTGGCAGCAAGAGGTAAGAGGGACCTGTGCTTCCCTCCTCTTTCCAGGATCCTTGCAAACCCACTCAGTCACTGCCAGGACGGCTGCCTTGGGTCACATGATCTCCACAAGGGCTGCTTTGCCTCTCAGCCTGGAACAGGCACTTCATGTCAGCGCTCTGGGCTGTTAATCATTAAAGGGAGGCCATGCTGTAAACCCTGGGAGGCTAGAAGGAGGGAGATAAATACGAACCGTTTCCCCAGCAGAGCACATACACACACCAAAACATACCTCGTTATAGTTGCCTTCCTGACGTTCCCAGATCAACAGCCTTGATTGATTGCTAGGCTGCCAAGGGAGAAGGACTTGCCAGCTGTGATTCCTCGGGCTGTAGTTCCCTGGGGTGTTGGTCCATTACAGATTCTCAACTGATGTGTCATGATGTCCTGGAGTCACCTGGCCTGTGGCTAGGCAGCCTTCAGATTGGGGAAAATAAGGGATTCCTGAGGATTTGGGGTCCTCCCACCACACACAAGCAACTTTTCTACTCATGTTACTGGTTCATCAGCTTGCATTTGAGAGAAAGGTAGACCAAGCTGTATGAGCGTGTCCGGGAAGAGAGGGGGAGGCCAAAGGGAGTCTCTGGGTGCCAGGGAAGATAGTAGATGCCTATATATTTGTTGTTAAGTTTTCACTTCCACACTGGCCAAGACATCAACAAAGCACTCAGGAACTTGAGTAGAGAGGGGTGTTAGGTCCTATCTCCAGCTCACAGATGAGGAGGCTGAGTCTCAGGTTAAATTGCCCAAGGTCACACCACACAGCTCTGAGTGCTACAGCTGGGTTAAGCAGCTCTGTTCACTGTGCCAACCTCACAGGGCTCATGGGTCAGGGAGGGATGGGGTATCTTAATACATGGACTGTTACTAGTAGAGCATTTATGGGAAGAAGATATTATATTATATTTATATATATATAATACGTATATGACTAAGAAGATGTTACGTCTCTCTCTCTCTCTCTGTGTGTCTCTCTGTGTATGTCTCTCTCTCTCTCTCTCTCTCTCTCTCTCTCTCTCTCTCTCTGTGTGTGTGTGTGTGTGTGTGTGTGTGTGTGTGTGTGTGTGTGTGTTGAACCAGAGCTGGCCTCAAGTTCACTTGTGGTTGAAGATGACTTTTACCTCCTGATGTTCTTGCCTTCACTTTCCCAAGTGTTTTTGAGACAAGACTTGAAATGTAGGTAAGGCTGGTTAGAACTCACTTTGAAGCCTAGGGTAGCCAGGAATTCCCAATCCTCCTGCCTCAAGGGCTGAGATTACAGGTGTGCATTACCATGCACAACTTCAGCCACCCCCCTTTTTAGAGGATGCTGGCCCCATGTTGTCTGAAACTCTTGTCACTGCTTCTTGCATCCAGACTGTGAGTGCCATGGGACCTCCCGCACTGGTGTGTGTTCAGCATCCCTGACTGGGAGGCCTAGCATATCACCCTCACTTTGACAGTTATGTGCTGAGTTAGCCTAGACAAGTTGCTTTGCCTCTGAGCCTCCACCCCTGGGTTTTAAGACACAGCCAATGAGATAATGTGCCCTGTCCTGGCCTCTTCGTGGGGTTCCCGTGAGACTCAAATGACCCATGTTGCAGCCCACTCTTAGTTAGGTACTGTTATTTATTTATTTTTTTTCAAGACAGGGTTTCTTTTGTAGCTTTGGAGCCTGTCCTGGCACTCGCTCTGGAGACCAGGCTGGCCTCAAACTCACAGAGATCCGCCTGCCTCTGCCTCCCGAGTGCTGGGATTAAAGTCGTGCGCCACTAATGCCCGGCTAGTTTTCTTTAGTTTAAGGAACTTTATTTGCCTTCTTTTATGAGAAGTGATGTCATCAGGCATTGTGGTGTGACTGACATACAGTGGTGCTGAGTTCTAGCACTCAGGGGCTCTCTAGACTGGGGCAGAAGGATTATAAATTTCAGGCTAGTTTATACGGGCTATATAGTGAGACCTTGGAGCCAGGATAGAAACAGAAAGAGAGAGAGAGAGAGAGAGAGAGCACCTCAGGCTCTGATGCACATGGTGTTATCGGAGCAGCCAGACCAAAATAAAATGTGGACACATCTGGTAATATTTTTTTACTCCCCTCTGGCAGTACTGAATTCAACCCAGGGCCTCGATATGCTAAACAGTGTTCTAGCAGGAAGCCTCCAATAACACCCAGCTTCTCTTTGCCCTCTGACCTCTCTGCTCTTCTCCATTGGAGCAGTCATCTGCCCCCAGGGCCTCTGCCCTGGCCTCTCCTGGCTCAGTCTCTCTCCCCTAGAGGCCCATCTCTCCCCAGCTCAGCAAGTGTGCCAGAGAGAGCCAGATTTTATAATAGAGCCACACCCACAACCTTTTCAGCTGAGCACAGATTAATCCACTTAAGAGGGCCTGAGGCCTCCCAAGGGTCAGGTCTCACAACACCACAGCACTGGGGGCCAAGGTTCTAACACTTGAACTTGGAGAGAAATACTCAGCCTTCAGTGTGCTTCTCTTATTGTCCCTTACTCCCCCTCCTCCCTCTTCCTTTTTTTTCCCTATCCCTCCCTCCTCCCCACTCTGTCTTTTTGAGAGCCCTTCTCCCCATCTACTGAGACAATTTTCTCTCTTGCCTCTTCAGAGTTGGCAACTGACACAAAGCATACCCCCAACCCTGCCCCACCTTTCCTCTGAGGTTCAAGGTCAGTAGGAGCAGGAATCCAGGCAGTCCCAGAGAAAGATAGAAACATTGTGAGCATGGAGGGACTCTGGACAGACACCAAATATCTTCATCCTTCAGCGTGCCTGGCACACACCTGATGTGAAATTGAATCGAGTTACCAATGGGCATTAGGAAATTGCCAGTCAGAGTAAATTAATGGTGATGGGCCCAGAGTCATCAAGAAAAGGTTAGGATGTTGTGTTTTGTAACACATGTTATAAGAAGTCAGGGAACTGTAGTCTATTCCAGGAAATTTTATTTGCCAATTAGGCAAATTGAATGTTTCCCCCCCCACTAGAAAGCCTTGGCTTTTCTGCCAGGCTTTGGTGGTACATGCCTTTAATCCCAGCACTCGGGAGGCAGAGGCAGGAGGATCTCTTTGAGTTCGAGGCCAGCCTGGTCTCCAGAGTGAGTGCCAGGATAGGCTCCAAAGCTACACAGAGAAACCCTGTCTCGAAAAACCAAAAAAAAAAAAAAAAAAAAGAAAGCTTTAGCTTTTCCTACAGCATGGAAACCCTATTTATGCACAATGTTTCTACCTGACAAAGGCGGGCAGAGAAACGGCCTTTGTGTTGAGAGCCTTTGTTTATGTCCTGAGTGTTTCACAAGTGTTGACTCCTTATGTGGCCCTCTGGCTTCCTGTGACAGACAGACCTTCACTTGCACAGCAGTCCCTTAGCATAAGCTCCTTGGCTGGCAGGCCTGCTCCTTCCTTTCTGACCCTTCACTGGAGTCCAGTGAAATGATTTTCTAAAAATAATTTTTTGCCAGGCAAACAGAGACTGAGAGATTTCCTGGGATGTGGGTTTTGTGTTTACACTGGGTACAGTATAGTTTCTCTGGGACAGCTGGGAACTCTGGGTATAGAAATGTCTTGGGGCTGCTGTTCTTTGTAGGCAGCCCTAAAACAGGATTTTCAGTGACCCAGAATCTCCTCAGATGACCGAAGTGTGACCAAGGTGTCAGTGTCCTTCAAAGGCTTCCCACAGGTTTCTAAAGGTCGCCAAAGGCTGAGAGACCACAGATGCTGAAGCTGAAGCAAAAAAGTAATGTGAGGAGTGTGTGTGTGTGTGTATGAGTGTGTGTGAGTGTGTGAGAGTGAGTGTGTGTGAATGTGTGTGTGTGAGTGTGTGAGTGTGTGAGAGTGAGTGTGTGTGAATGTGTGTGTGTGAGTGTGTGAGTGTGTGAGAGTGAGTGTGTGTGAATGTGTGTGTGTGAGTGTGTGAGAGTGAGTGTGTGTGAATGTGTGTGTGTGAGTGTGTGAGAGTGAGAGGGTGTGAATGTGTGTGTGTGAGTGTGTGAGAGTGAGTGTGTGTGAATGTGTGTGTGTGAGTGTGTGAGTGTGAGTGTGTGTGAGTGAGTGTGTGTGAATGTGTGTGTGAGTGTGTGAGAGTGAGAGGGTGTGAATGTGTGTATGAGTGTGTGTGAGTGTGAGAGGGTGTGAATGTGTGTATGAGTGTGTGTGAATGTGTGTGTGTGTGTGAGTGTGAGAGGGTGTGAATGTGTGTATGAGTGTGTGTGAGTGTGTATGAGTGTGTGTGAGTGTGTGAGAGTGTGTGAGTGTGTGAGAGTGAGTGTGTGTGAATGTGTGTGTGTGAGTGTGTGAGAGTGAGTGTGTGTGAATGTGTGTGTGAGTGTGTGAGTGTGAGAGGGTGTGAATGTGTGTATGAGTGTGTGTGAGTGAGTGTGTGTGAGTGTGTGTGAGTGTGTATATGTGTGTGAGTGTGTTTTTGTGTGTATCTGTGTGTTTTGTGTGAGTGTGTGTTGTGTGTATGTGTGTATATGAGTGTGAGTATGAGTGTGTATTTTCTGTGTGAGTGTGTATGAGTGTGTGAGTGTGTGTATGAGTGAGTGTGTGTGAGAGTATGTGTGTGTGTGTGTGTGTGTGTGTGTGTGTGTGTGTGTTCTCATTCTTGGAACTCTTCATCTAATACCCAGCCCTTTTTTGAGCTCACAGATTTTTTGTTAGAACATTCCCTGGCTGTGTATCTGTGCCTACCCCAAGGTTCTGGAGGCCTGAGGAGTCTGGAGCTGTGACTCCTATAGGACCCCACCCAATATGATCCAGCCTCAGGCTTCTGGGCATTCTTCACCACTTATCTCCAGAAGTTTCTGGTTTTCACCATGCCATGTTGTTGGTTGGCCAGGAATAACTCTCCTGCCTCTTGCCCTGCGTTTCCTTTTCAGGAAACTCTCCACCTTCAACTCGTACATGAAGGCCCATGGCTATGATGTGGAGCAGTTATGGAAGGCCATCGAGGATGTCATCATCAAGACACTCATCTCAGCTCACCCAGTCATCAAGCACAACTACCACACCTGCTTCCCCAGCCACACACTCAACAGTGCCTGCTTTGAAATTCTGGGTTTTGACATCTTGTTGGACCGAAAACTCAAACCCTGGCTGCTGGAGGTAAGGAAGTTAGGGGTGTAAGCTGTCCCTGTTACTGGGGTACCTCAGCCTTGGGGACTCTGCCTTCCTGACTCACCTGGGTTGCTTCAATCAACTTCCCCCTGCCACTCCTTTCCACGGTGCTTGCTGCTCCTGGGGCATGAGGCTCAGCTTGAGAAGTGGCCAGCAGAGGGGGGTAGACGGCTGGGAATTAGAGAATTCCTTGCACCTTCCCGATGTCCAACTAGATTTACCACTGCCACTGGTCCAGGAACAGAGAGCTTGTAATGACCATTCGGCTTCCTGTGTTTCCTACATAGAGGCTGTTCCGTCCCAAAACTTGCTTGCCAGTGATTGTGTCAAGTCGGATTGTGTCAAGTGTCTTTGCCTGGCTCTCGGGGACCTGAGCTACCCAGTTGCAGACACTGGCATAGGGGATTCTGCCATCAGAGTGGGGAAACCCAACCCCTCCCCCACCAAGCTGTGGGTATGAAAAGGCAGAGATTTCTGAGTGGCAGTTTCGCTTCCTGATTAGATTAGTCCTCTGGAACTTTCTTAAGCAGCCATTCTACATGCATAAGAGCCGAGAATGTGGAGTTGTAGCTGGAATACCAGGTTGCTCTGACTCCCCTTACACTCAACCCTTATTCTCAGATTCATGAAGGGGGCACTGTTTGGAGCTCCTGCCCCAAAGACAGAACGAGTGGCAGCAGCAAGCCTCCAGAAGCTGCTGGAGATCCACAAATGTAGATGAGCAATACTGACTCTTCTGTGGGTGGGAATTAGGCTCCTAGCCTTCTTCAGCTGCCTCTTCTTCAACCCTGTTGGCTTCCAGAAAGAATCACCCTGCTTCCAAACTTTGAGCTGGCCTCTGTGTTTTCCTCTGTATTTCTCTTATTCCCTTTCCTTCTTTTCTCCTCCCTCCCTCCTTGCCTTTCTTTTCTCGCCATGTAGCCCTGTCTGGCATGAAACTCACTCTGTAGACCAGACTGGCCTTGAACTCACAGATCCACCTGCCTCTGCCCACCCCCATCCCCAAGCACTGGGATTAAAGCATGCACCACTTTCCCCTTACCCTAGTGTTCTTTCTCATTTTCCTCTCCTCTCCACTCCTCTTCTACCCACCCACCCCCTTTTTCTTTTTGAATGAATGTTTCTTTATTTGGTTCTGGCTGTCCTGAAGCTAGCTCTGTAGACCAGGCTGGTGTCAAACTCAAGAGATCCTCCTGCTTCCGCCTCCTGAGTGCTGAGATCAAGGTGTGGGCCACCACCGCTGGACTCATTTCTCTCTTCTTCCCTTCCCCATTCCTTCCTTCCTTTCCTCATTCCTCCCAACCCTCCTTCTTTCCTACCTTTTGTTTTCATTTGCTTGTTTGTTTGAAATAGGATGCCCTTTTAATAGCACAAGCTATTCTGGAACTTACCGTGTTGCCTAGGTTGGCTGCAAACTTGTGT
This sequence comes from Cricetulus griseus, assembly GCF_003668045.3. Lineage (NCBI taxonomy): Eukaryota > Metazoa > Chordata > Mammalia > Rodentia > Cricetidae > Cricetulus > Cricetulus griseus. The sequence continues at coordinate 109,312,677 of NC_048600.1, forward strand.
CAGGTCTCTTGCCTCAGCCTCCTGAGGCAATTTACAGGCATGAGCCACTTAATCTTGTCTTAATCCTGCCTGGTTAATCCTATCACTTTAGACCTCCTCCTCCCGCTGTCGTCTGCGGGTCTGTGTAAGAGAACACATGCCATGTGACAGAGCAACCGTGGGGAGGGAACTCTTGCTTCCAAAGGAGAAAGGACTGAAAGAAAGAGCTGGTGACAGAGGTAGCGCAGCCTTTAATCCGAGCACTCAGGAGGCTGAGGCAGGCTCATCTCTGTGAGTTCCAGGTCAGCCTGCTCTATGAGTTTCAGGCCAGCTAAGGCAATATAGAGAACCTGTTTCAAAAACAAACAAACAAACAAACAAACAAAATCCCACCTGGTTACACTAGAGGGAGTTGTACTTCCCACCCTCCCTGCTTTCTTCATAGTGGCTGCAGTGTAGACCTCTCCGCTCCCTTCCCCTCACCTTGACAGCCAGGGCTATGAGGCAGCTATGAGGTGGCTATGAGGCGGCTATGAGGCGGCTATGAGGCGGCTATGAGGCGGCTATGAGGCGGGCCTTGGCAGCACCTGGAGGTGGCATGTTGGCCTCCTCTGTGCTTTCAGGCTGGTCAGCCCCCTCCCCAACTGCTATCATGTCTTCACAGGTTAACCATTCTCCAAGCTTCTCCACTGACTCCAAGTTGGATAAAGAGGTGAAGGACAGCCTGCTCTATGACGCGCTGGTCCTCATCAATCTGGGGGGCTGTGACAAAAAGAAAGTCCTGGAGGAAGAGAGGAAGCGGGGACGGTTCCTGCAGCAGTGTCCTTCTCGGGAGATGAGGTACAGCAGTGCCCCTAGCGTGTGTGTGTGCGTGCGTGCGTGCGTGTGTGTGTGTGTGTGTGTGTGTGTGTGTGTTCCTATTCTAGCAGTCTCTATCTCATTGCTTTGAGGCAGGATCCCTTACTGACTGGTGTTCAGCAAGCCCCAGTGATCCTCCTGTCTCCACCCACTTCCGCATCAGGGTTTCAGGCTGGTTGCTTGCTTGCTTATGTGTGCTCAGCCACGCCCAACTTTTTATGAGAATGCTGGGATCTGACTGAGGATCCTCAAGCGTGCACACCATGTCTCTGGCCGGCACTTGCTTTTCATCTTTTTGTTTTGTCTTTTTTTTTATGCATTCTTTGTTCTTCTTGTTTTGTTTTCTGAGATAGCATCAGATATCACGATTCCTGTCAGGAAACTGACATGGATATGTTCAGCTGGCTGATGACAGCTCTAAACTCCAGAGTCCAGGGTGCCTGCTGCCTGGGACTCCAGAAGGCTTTTGTACAGTACTGCTGTCCCAATGCCCTCAGGAATAAGGTGTTAACTGTCACACTGAAGGCCTCTTTTGTGTTACTTGGCTGGACAGCCCGGTGGCTCTTGACATCCCTGCAGTACAGTGTGTAGGGAGCTTACTCTGCTACTCTACCCATCTCCTCCTCCTGGGGGGCCGGGGTGAGGAAGCGTGAGAACTTCCCGGCTCATAAAGGCTTATTAAGTCCATCTAAGAAGACCTCAAATTTAGCAAAATACGAGCTGCTGTTCTCCAGAGAAGGGTAATGGGGGCAATGAATGGGAAGGTGGCGACAGTCTGCCTGGTCTGACTATGCCAAAGGGGAAATGGGTTTTACTCACAAAGGGAGAGACTTTGGTTGAGCTTGCAAGCAGCTCCCTCCCACATTGTGATGCTGACTGTCCTAGGAGAGCTAGAACTCCCTTTCAGAAACATTCTTGCTCTTATTTAGCAAATACTGATCAACCACTATTATGTGCAAGGCCCTACATGACACCCAGCTTGCACATGTCCCTTCCAAGAAGACACACCTGCAGCCCTGTATTCTGTTTCCCAACAGGATGGAAGAGGTCAAGGGTTTCCAGGCAGTGCGGTTACAGAAAACAGAGGAATATGAGAGGAAAAACTGTGGCGGGTTCCGCCTCATCTACCCTGGTCTGAATTTGGAGAAGTACGAGAAATTTTTCCAGGACAATAGCTCCCTCTTCCAGAACACTGTTGCTTCCAGAGCCCGAGAGCTGTATGCCCGGTAGGAAGGCTTCCTCTCAGGCTGAGGTGGGCTGGGTGTTGTGCTTGATCTACTCCTCTGGGTGGCCCAAGATGGCAGGGAGAACTTCTGTGTCCCAGTTCCCAACCTTGCAGCTGATGAAGAACATTTGGTCTGGGTCTCACAAAGACCAGGAACTGGAAGGTTCCACAGGACAGTGAGTCATTAAGTAGATGAGCATTGGGCAGTGGCGGCGCACACCTTTAATCCGGCAGAGGCAGGGTTATCTGTGTGGGTTTGAGGCCAGCCTGGTCTCCAGAGCGAGTGCCAGGGCAGGCTCCAAAGTGACACAGAGAAACCCTGTCTCAAATAACAACAACAACTACTAAATTAGGCGAGGTACTGTTTTAGGCACTCACCTTGAAACAGATGCCCGCCCCACCATATAACATATATCCAGGTTATATGAAATCCAAGAGCTTTCATGAAGGGAGCCATCCTGTTAGGTCCAGTTCCTACCAGGCAACTTATTTATGAGAGGGGATGTCAGAGAGGAGGTCACATAGCAAGTTGACACCAAATGATTAATTACCCTGTCCCCTGACCGGTATATCACCTTTGGTCCAGTCCCAGGATCCACTGGCCAGAGAGCCCATCATATGGAGTGGCTCAATATGGGGGCACTTGGCCTTAGCCCTCCTACCTAAGCCTTCTTTCCAGGGAAGGGGGAAGTGAATGGCAGGTACCTTTGCTGTGCCACTTTACTTGAAAGGATGCCATTCCCCAGTCTGGGGATGGTTGGATGGACAGACAGCTCTTTCTCACCCACACTGTTCCTTGGCCTTCAGTCACATGTGCAGGGACTCTTTTTCTCCATTCCATCTTTTTTTTCAAATTATTATTTATTTTACTTTATGTCTGAGGGTGTTTTGCCTGCATGTATGTCTGTGCAGTATGTACATCCAGTGCCTGCAGAATCCAGAAGAAGGCATCAGATCCTCTGGAACTGGAATTACAAACAGTAGTGAGCTGCCATATGGATCCTGGGACTCGAACCTGGGTCTTATGGAAGAGCAACACGTGCTCTTAACCACTGAGCCGTTTCTCTAGCCCTCTCCATTCCATTTTCTCTGTCCTCCAAGTAGAATGCTTGGTCCCTAGCCCATGACACTCACCTGCTCTTCAATCAACAGGCAACTGATCCAGGAGCTGAGGCAGAAACAGCAAAAAAAATTCTTTCTAAAGAAAGAAAAGAAGGTAGACCTGCAGGGCGAGTCTGTGAGTGAGCAGGCAAGAGACAAGATCCTGAAAACCGGGCGACAGAAACAGCAGCAGAAGAGCAAGACAACCACCTATCCCCCCAAACAAGTAAACTCAGTTGAGGGGGGTGTGTCTATAACCAGCACCCTGCCCCAGCTTGGGCCAATCTGTGGGAGGGCGCCACAGAATCCTCTGCTGCAGACTGCCTGAAGGGCTGGACTACAGGAGAGCACACAGACTGGCATCTGTTAGAGGATCCCTTCTCCATCCTGAACATAGAGGGTGCTCACTGGTCTTTCCTTCTTGCCTTTGGGAGTAAGAGCAGCCTGGCTGTGCTGGGGGCTGAGCCCGGGCCCATAAAGCGAGTGTGCTCCATCAATACCTGTGTCTACTCACCACTGTCATCCCCAACCTGGGTGGGAATGTCCCTACAGCAGGCTCCTCAGGAGGGCTGCTGGGAGGCGCGAGCCACAGAATACTTCATGGGGGATCACTAAAAAGGCCTGGGGGCTTCCTTCATGCTCACTCACTGCACAGGGTGGCCCAGCCCCCGGCGAACTCCTCATTGTCCTGGGACTAAGTCTCTGATTTCCACCTTCTCCGCCTCTGGTTCTCTTCTACCTCAGTAAAAAGACACGGATGATTTTTCAGTACCTCTCCTTGTCACTCTTGGGTTTTGTTTTCTGTGCACTTTTTTGTTTGTTTAAGGTGTGGGGGGGTCTCATGTAGCACAGGCTGACCCCAAACTTGTTTTGTAGCCAAAGATAATGTAGAACTGATTCTCCTGCCTCCACCTCCTGAGTGCTGGGACTACAGGCATGAGGCACAAGGCCTGGTTAGTACAGTGCTGGAGATCAAAGCAGGGCCTCATGGACAGTAGGCTATTAATTGAATACAATATTGCCAGCCTCCCTCTGATCTTTTATTTTTTCAAAATGTCTCACTCTCACTGGGGAGACCTGCTGGCCTGGAACTCACATGTAGACCATGCTGTAATTTGTGCTAATCCTGCTTCTGCATCTGGAATGCTGGGATTGCAGGAGTTGTGCCGCCATGCCTGTTTATCTCCTTACTCGTGAAGACTTGCCTGGAAGGACAAGATTAGAGCTGGGTTGGGGACTGTTTGGGAATCTGATGAAAGCTGTGGCATATCTTACCATCAAGTATACACTGTGCTGTTTGAAATCTCAGTTTCAAGTGCCTAACGACTCCCTCCCCCAATCCAGCCACAAGCTTTGTAAGGGTTCTAGAATCCCGGGCTAAAAGTTCCAGACTAGAAAGTCTTTGGTGCCTCCTGTTTCCTTTCTCATCACTTCTTTTGCACCTTCCCTGGGGTGCAGATGAATCTGATGGTGGACAGGACTGCGTTCCCCATGGGCTGTGTGTCTGATTTCCTCCTTCCCAGTGCTACCACCCAGTGGCTTTAGTATCCTGCACACCTGGCTTGTTCTTGAACATCAGAGGCATAAGGAATAATGAAACCGCCGGTAGCCTCCACCAGCAGGACTCCAAGGCGGCCAGCCTCGCTCCCTGCAAGCTCATGCCAGCGAGGCACTACAGTTCTGTCCCTGACCTAAGGAATTCAAATTCCAGCTGCTGTGGGCCAGAGCTCCAAAAGTGCAATTCCAAAATCAAGGAAGTGAAGTCGGCCTTTTCAGTGAACATAATCAGCAATAATACCCTGGTAAGTAGAGGGCTGTGCTCTGGGAGGGAGTGGTATGAGTCCTGGCTTCTGGTCCTTTCTCTGTTCCTAACTTGGAGCTCTTGTAGTACCCACTGATGCTACCCGAGGCTCAGTTTCCCCTGGTCATGAAGTCCAAACAGTGGGATGGCATACCTGCTGGGAGGGCAAGCCTGGAATGGCTTTGAGGAGACTGCCCTCCACATCTCCTTTTCGTGGGCAGGTTGCCAAAATCGTGCTAGTTTCCTCCAGTGCTGTGTCTTAAAGATAGACACTTAAAACAGCACCATGTGTCCTCTCTCGGCTCCAGAAACTAAAGTGTGGGCAGGGCCAGGTTCCATCTGACGTCTCTGGAGAAAAAAATTCATCACATTCTGATGGCTGATGGCAAGCCTCAATCAGTGACAGCATTATTGCCTATGTTGTCACATGGCCTTTCCCTTCTATTTCTTCCAGGTACATTTTTTTCATTTTTTGTCTGTTGGGTTTTTTGTTTGTTTTGTTTTCTGTTTTTTAGGCAGGGTCTCACAATGTAGCCCTGGCTGGCCTGGAACTCCTTGTATAGACCAGGCTGGTCAAAAATTCTAGAGTGCCCCCTGTCTCTGCCTCCTGAGTGCTGGGATTAGAGGTGTGTGCTACCACACCTAACAATAAACTGATTTTTATGAGATAGGTGAGGTGAAGTGTGCCTGTGGTTCCAGCTATCTGGAAGGAGGGTCGCTTAAGCTCCAGAATTGAGGGCTTGTCTGTTCCACCTTATATACTTTCTTTGTGTGTGTGTGTGCCTGAGTGTATGTTTCCACCATTTGAATGCAATGCCTGCAGAGGTCAGAAGACAGCATCAGATCCCCTGGAACTGGAGTTACAGGAAGTTGTAAGCCACCATGTACGTGCTGGGAACTGAACCTGGGTCTTCTGCCAAAGCAGCACGTGCTCTTAACTGCTGAGTCATCTCTCCATCCCCCAATCTATCCCATATATATCTGCAGGTGGTGGTGGCACATGCTGGTAATCCCAGCACTCGGGAGGCAGAGGCAGGCCGATCTCTGTGAGTTCGAGGCCAGCCGTGTCTCCAGAGAGAGTGCCAGAATAGGCTCCAAAGCTACACAGAGAAACCCTGTCTTGGAAAAAAAAAAAAAAAAGAAAAAAAAAGTATATATAATAAATGTTCCCAAACACAGAAACAAGTATAAAATCTTTATATAGTACCCCCTCCATGTTTATAGGTTCTATATCCACAGGTTCAGTGATCTACAGATCAAAAAATATTTTTAAAAAGATGCAGTTACCAAACATATAAACTTTATTTTTTAAATGTGCCTGCATGTGTGTGCTTGTATGTGCACACTCCAGTTAACAACACTGGGTGTCACTCATCAGGTGCCATCCACCTTGTTTTTGGGAGAGGAACTCTCTCACTGGCTTGGAAGTCACCAAGTAGGCTAGGCTAACTGACCCAAGTGTTCCAGAATCCTTCTGTGTCTATGTCTCTCCTGGGAAGATTACAAGTACAAGCTTTTTAAACAAAACAAAACAAGTCAGGCAGTGGTAGCGCACGCCTTTAATCCCAGCACTCTGGAGGCAGAGGCAAGTAGAGTTTGAGGTCAGCCTGGTCTACAGAGCTAGTTCTGGGATAGCCAGTTTTCTGCTGTGTAACTCAGGCTGGTCCCTCACTCAGGGCCTCCTGCCTCTGTGTTCTAGATGCTCTTATAGAGTATAGGTCTGTGCCACTAGGCCAGCACAGCAGGCAGACTTTTTCCCTTGACATCATTCCCTAAACCATATAGTGTGACAGCTAATTATGTAGCATTTCCATTGTATTAGACATTAAGTCCATCTAGAGGTGATTTAAAATATATATGAGGCAGGTGTGGTGGTACACACCTGTGATCCCAGTACTAGAAAAGTGGAGACAGGAAGATCCATAGTTCGTGGTCATCCTTGGCTACATATTGGTCAGCATGGGATGCACAAGACCTGTCTCAAAACAAGCAAGCAAGCAAGCAAGCAAACAAACAAAACGACACACACACACACACACACACACACACACTGACAATAAAGAACTATTGGGATGAAATGTGTAGGTGACACATGAGGACTACATTTTATATAACAGACTTGATGGCCCTTGGATTTTGATATTCTTGGGATGGAGTGTCCCTGGGCCAGTTCTCTAGACAACAAACGACAACCACGTTTGCAAATCATGTTCCACTACAGAACCAGGCCAAAGAAACAGCAGCAATGAACTATTTAGAGAGTATATCCAGCAGTCAATTGTCTAGTTTTTAAAAAATTTAAAACCAGGTGTGGTGGTGGATGTTTTTAATGCTAGCACTTGGGAAGGCAGAGGCAAGTGGATCTCTGTGAGTTCAAGACCAGCCTGGTCTACAGAGCGAGTTGTAGGCCAGACTGGGCTACACAGAGAAACCCTGTCTCAAAAGCAACAACAAAAGTATAGACTCAAATTACTTAAGAGAGAGACTGATAGAAAGAATGTGCTTTTGGGCTCTATGATGTTGGGTTTGGCAGAGATTGTTGGGGACACAGCAAAAACATTAGATAAGGAAAACTTCATCAAACTCAGGATCTCTCAGCAAAGGCAACAATAAAGAGTGGAAAGCTGACCTACAGGGTGGAGAATCAGTCTGCAAAACATGCGTCTGATACTTTTTTTTTACTCTGCTCTGGCTGCAGTCAGTAAGCAAGCACCTTTAAGAGCTGTTAAGATGGCTCTGCAGTGGGCTGAAGAGATGTTCAGGGGTTAAGAGCACTGGTTGCTCTTTCAGAAAACTCAGGTTCAATTCTCAGCACCCACATGGCAGCTCATAACTGTCTGTAACTCCTGTTCCAGGGGACCTGACACCTTCACACAGGCAAAGCACACATACCCTTATACATGCAGGCAAGAAACCACCAGTGCACATGAAATAAGAATAAATAAATTATAAAGTTTTTGTATGCTAATGGAACAATGCTTGGGTCATCCTAGAGCCAACTTGTAGCATGAATAATAAAAACCCAGAGGCAGATATTGGGGTTCAAGCTGAAGATCAGAAAAGCAAAGCAGCTAGACACTAGAGACTTCTTAGCTCTACCAAGGTTGGGGTGATCCTGTCCTCAGTGTGACTGCAGACTGAATACACTACGTTCCAGTCTCCACCAGCCTTATATTCCTCATAATCCTCTCTATAGTGTACCACCACTTCTATGGCTAACTAGTGTGGCTTCTGGGATTAAAGGTGTGTGCCACCACTGCCTGGCCTGTATGGCTAGCTTTGCACTCTGATCTTCAGGCAAGCTTTATGTGTTAGATTATAAACAAAATACTCACCACACCATCTTTTTTGTTTTGTTTTGTTTTTTGAGACGGGTTTTCTCTCTGTAGCCCTGGCTGTCCTGGAACTCACTACGTAGACCAGTTTGAATTGAATTGACAGAGATCCATCTGCTTCTGCCTCCTGAGCGCTGGGATCAAAGGCTTGTGCCACCACCGCCCGGCAATTTCTGCCCTTTTTTCCTAGAGGAGCTAGAAGGGAAATCCTTTGCCTCCTGCCATCTCATTCCAGGCTGTTTTCTCTTTCAGCCCTTAACATCTGAAGAAACTTCCCCAGAACCCACCGCCCGGCTCTCAAGCTCTCTAGAATCCCTGGCGAGCCTGAACCTGACCAACAGCCCTGAGTGCAGCAGTTCTGAGAGTGTCCACACAGTCTCCTATAGGTGCAAGCAGCAGGGGGTCCCCTACAAGCTGATCCTGGAGAAAAACCTCACACCTCCCGTGTCTTACAAACCCAAGATTTTGGACCCGAATTGGACGTTGCTAAAGAATGAGGTGAAGAGGCAGCATCTGATGTCAGAGATACTGCAGAAGGTTCAGATAAAGAAGAAACGCTCATTGTTCCTGACTTCCAAGTTACGTGAGTGCTGCTGTAGTTAGGAGTGTGCCGTGAGCTTAAGCATGATGGTTAGCTTTCTCTCATAGTGACAAAATGACTCATGTCATTAACTTCTAAAGAGAATGTTTTTGTTTTAGGCTCATGGCTTTCAGAGTTTTAGTTGATGACAGGGCAGACCTATTGCCTTTAGGTCTTGGATGAGAGAGTGCCTGGGTAGCCATGATGGCGAGGATGTGGTGAAGGAAACCCACCATTCCATGGCTAGCCACCATAGGTTCCATTTCCTCTCAGGAACATCAGGTGACAAAACCTTAGCTTCAGGCCTCTGGGGGACATTCAACATCCAAACTATAGCATTAGGGCCAGGTCTGGGGGCCAATGCTTGAAATCTCAGCAATCAGGAGGTTGAGGCAAGAGGATCAGGAGTTTGCAGCTAGCCTGAGTTACACAGCAAGACACTTTCTCAAAAAGATAAATAAGGGCCAGCCAGCACCCATACAGGACAGCTCACAACTATTTATGTAACTCCAGCACCAGGATAGCCAAAGCCCTCTTCTGGCCTCATTATACACCTGTACCCATGCAGTTCACATATATGGTCTCATATACATCATAAAAACAAAATTTATTTTAAATAATTTTATTGATTGATTTTTATGTGTCTGGGTGTTTTGTCTACATACATATCTGCATATCATGCTTGTGCAGGATGCCCTTGGGGGTCAGAAGAGGGAGTTGGATTCCCTGAGATTGGAGTGACAGATAGTCGCAAGCTACTCTGTGGGTGCTGGGATTTGAACCTAGGTCCTGTGGAAGACCATTGGACTATCTCTCTAGCCCCAACAATTTGTTTATTTCAGGACAGGGTTTTTCTGTGTAGCTTTGGCTGTCCTGGAACTCACTCTGTAGACAAGGCTGGCCTCAAACTCACAGAGATCTTCCTCCTGCCTCTGCCTCCCTAGTGCTGGGGTTAAAGGCCTGCACCACCAGCATTAAAATTTTTTAAAAGAGGGGCTGGAGAGATGGCTCAGAGATTAAGAGCACTGGCTGCTTTTCTAGAGGTCCTGAGTTCAACTCCCATCAACCACATGGTGGCTCACAACCATCTATAATGAGATCTGGTGCCCTCTTCTGGCATGTAGGCAGAACACTGTATGTATAATAAAATAAATCTTAAAAAAATTTTTTTAAAAGATAAAAATTAGCAGGGCTGGTGAGATGGCTCAGCAGATAAAGGGGTGTTTGCCACATAACCCTGGCAACCTGAATTTGATCACTGGAAGCTACATAAAGGTCGGCAGAAAGAATTGACTCCATAAAATTGTTCTCTGACCTCCACATGTGTGTTGGTATGTGACCCACACATATGCACACATACACAATAATAAAAAAATGTTATTAATTACAAAACTAAAGGTTGGAGAGGTGGCTTAGCAGTTAAGAGCACTGACTGGTTTTGACCTGGATTCAATTTCCAGCACCCACATGGCTGCTCAAAATTGTCTATAACTCCAGTTCCAGGGAATCTGATGCCCTCATCTGGCCTCTATGGACATCTGGCAGACACGTGGTGCACAGACAGATATACAGGCAAAACACCCATACACATAAAAAATAAAATAAAAATAATTACCCCCTAAAATCACAAAACTAACAATGACAAGAAAATTCAAACTATATAGCATTAGAGAGAGAGGAACAAGTCAGAAGTCCTAGGTTTTGGGATTTCAGATCAAGAGCAGGGTTAGACCTTTCTGTCTGATGATGGAGACATGGCCCACGCTCTTAAAGAGTGTCTATCCCCATTGAGCAAAAGGGTCAAGAGAGCGCTGGCTGGTGGTTAGCATTCCCAGATCTTGTTCACATGAGACCCATTGTCTGTGCCAATCTTGGGCCACCAAAACTGTGAGAAGGAACGAAGCAGTGACTGACTTTGATTCCAAGATGTGACCATTAGCAAGTTTTGGGGACATGGGAGCCTTGTGGGAGGTGGATGTGATGACTATAGCCGCACAAACTGGTGATGCCAATGACTTTGCCTTTCCAGGAAACCCATCCTTCACCAAGGAGTGGTGCTCCCACAGCCGTAACTCTAGCAGGAAGAAAGAGATGGGTGTGTCCTCCGTCCTCCTCCTGCGGGGTTCTCGTAGAAATGCTGCATCTCTGAATGACCTTCTGGTGATTGCCACTCAGGCCCGTCTGGATCCTCGGCCTAGCAGAGGCCATTCAGGTACCACAAGGGACCTAGGCACTACGATTGACCCAGGCACTACAAGCGACCGGGCACACAGGACCCGAAGCACACTGCCACTGTCTGATCTCTTGTCAGAAAGGATGTGAGAGCTTAGGTAGGTGCCTACCCTTCTACCCTGGATAGGTGGGTGCGCTGTCAGTGCCTCTCGGGATCTTTCTGGAGTGTTGAGTATGGGGGGGTGGTAAATGGATTGATGAAGACTTACAGGTGAGTCAACAGCTGAGATTCTCCTCAAAATATGACCCTTACTCGGCCTCTTTATATAGTGCTGAACCACTTCCACCACAAGGTGCACTTTGTATCACTATATCAAAGGCTGGCTGGCCCTGTAATGAGAAGGGAAGGGCCAGAATGAAAGGACAGAGGACCCTGGTGGATTCCACTGTGTGGAAGGGCCAGGGAAACCGTAAGGAGTGCTCTTTCAAAGCCTAAGGTGCCTCTGAAGGACAGTCATACACAAAACTCCACAGGAAGAGACTGGCGCTGCTCAAGGCTCCGCCATCACCATCACCTTCATTCCTGCCACAGAAACCAGATTGTTGGCAGATATGCTGGCCTGGCCCCCTGGTTACCAGTGTCTTACACTGTAGTATGGCCTTGAGTGGTCATGGCCCTCAGGCATCGCCTGGGTTTTGTGAAAACACCTGTTCTAGAGCCAGTGAAATGGTTCCTCAGATAAAGGTGTCTGCTGCCTGAGTTTGATCCCTGGGGCTGACAGGGTGGATGGAGAGCACCGATTCCTGCCACTTGTCCTCTGACCTCCACCAATGTGCCCCACATCAATGTCATAAAATTTTCAAGGCATATTTCAGCCCAGCGTGGCTTATGCCTGTATTCCCAGGACTCAGGGTGCTGAGGCAAGAAGACGAGCAGCTCTATGAGCAACGACGGAAGCGGCATGACCCTGTAAAATGAATTTTAAAATACAGATAGGGAGCCAAGCGTTGGCTGTGTAGACTTGTAAATCATGGGAAGCAAAGGCAGGAGGATCACCACAAGTGCAAAGCCAGCTTGGTTTACATAACAAGTTTCAGACCAGCCAGGGTTACAGAGTGAGACCCTGTTTCAAAGAAAAGCAGCCTGGCAGCTCACAGCTGTGCTTGATGCATCAGGGAAGCATGAACGGTCATGAGTTAAAGAAATCCAAGGACATTGAGATGAGAGTGGGGAATCACAGGCTCACCTGAAAGCTTTGGTTCATATTCAGGACCATTAAGGGGGCCTCTGAAGTAGAGGTTCTTGCCCACAAACCTGAGGACCCCAGTTGAATCACCAGATCCCACAAACTGACAGGAGAGAACTGATTCAGGAAGCTCTCCTTTGACCTCTACACATAACCCATGAGTCAGAACTGAGGGTAAACCAATGATTTTCCAGTGAAAGCATTTCTGCAGGAGTCCTGGAGAGCAAGGATTGAGTGGGCTCTGAGAATGTTAGGAGGGTTGACCAGATGGCAGATCTGGCCCTCTGCTTTCAGAACAAATAATGGATTCTAAAAATTGTTCTTGAAGTTAGCAGATCACAACTGCCAAGAAAGCAAGCTCACAAAAGATAGTCATATTCAGCAGAATGCCTGACTATCACATGTTGATTAAAAAATAGAGAGGACTGCTGTAAGAAAAGAGCTTTTTACATGATAAATGATGGCTGAGTGAGGGGAGGATTAGCACAGGCGGCCATGTGGTGGACCAAAGCTTTGTTCAGTAAATTCAATGACAGTTTACTTTCACACAACAAAAGCTCCTGGAAGCCTCATGGTGGTACTATGAGGTTGGCAAGGCAGATGTTATTTGAGCCACAATTTGTAGGTAAAGAAAATCAAGGTTTGAGGGTGTCTCATGGCTTGCCTATCCTTACTCAAGTGACAGACTCAGGACAGACAGACAGGTTTTCTTCCCCTTTACCACACTGCTGTGAACTTAAAGCCTGTCCTGACCCATGAGAGAAATGGAGACCAGGAAGTTTCTTCCACCTGTCTGCAGAAGTCACCACAGGCTGGCCATCCTTCCTCTGGATGCACATATATAAGGAATGGTTGGTCACTGGGGCCAGGTGGGGATCTGTATAGCGGTGATGATCTCAGGGTTAAAGAACTCAGTGAATAAGGTCGCAGGATGACTAAAGATTGACCAGGTGGCCTGGATCATGATGACCACAGTGACCGTGGTTGTATGCTCTTGCTGTGGGCTAGATAAAGACACACGCTGTTCTCAGTCCTCTCAAATGTTCCTTTTGCAAATGGGGAAACAGAGGCAGAGAGGTTAAGTAACTACCATCCAAAAGCATGTTCCCATTGCCTCCTTCTTCTTCTTCTTCTTCTTCTTTTTTTTTTTTTTTTTTTTTTTTTGGTTTTTCGAGACAGGGTTTCTCTGTGGATTTGGAGGCTGTCCTGGAACTAGCTCTTGTAGACCAGGCTGGTCTCGAACTCACAGAGCTCTGCCTGCCTCTGCCTCCCCAGTGCTGTGATTAAAGGCGTCCGCCACCAACGCCCGGCCTATTGCCTCCTCTTAAAAAAAAAAAGTGCTATTATTTCAAAAAATTGTTTTGGGCAAAGTCTCACTAGTTCCAAACTCGCCATCCTCCTGCCTCTGCTGTTCAGGGTTAGGACTGCCAGTCTGTGCCCCAACTTCCAGCTCTTGGCACACAGCTTCATTGTTCTTTTCTTTTTGGTTTTTTTAAACAGGGTTTCTCTGTGTAGCTCTGGCAGTCCTAGAACTACCTCTGTAGACCAGGCTGGCCTCAAACTCATAGCCTGCCTCTGCTTCCCAAGTGCTGGGATTAAGTGCCTATGCCACCACCGCCCTGCTATGTATTTTATTAAAACATTTTTTCATACAATATGTTTTGATCATATTTCCCCTCCCTCAGCTCCTCCTAGATCTTCCAAACCTCTCTCTCTCTCTTTCAAAAAAAGCACCAAAAACAAGAAACAAAACAGCAGTTAATAAAAAAACAAAAAACGAGAAAATCAAAATCAAAATAGGGAAAGGATGAATAAGATTTAAAAAAAAAAAAAGTGCTGAAACAGAGCAAAATGAAACAAAAAGTCCACAAACCACTGTTGAGTTTGTTTTCTGTTGACCAACTACTCCTGAGCATTGGGCCGGCCCTGGAGTATGGTTGATATACCCAGTGACTTTGGATTGGAGAAAACTGATTTTCCCTTTACCGACAGGCATTAACTGCAGAATTATGGGTTGGGTACCCTTGCCCCATTAGGCACACAGCTTCTTAATCATTAGTATACCATCTGTAGTCAGCCATCATATCTGCTTTTAATGCTCCATAGCAAATGTCCTGGACGGTATGGTAGTATACGGGTAGTAGTTACACAGGTAAAATGAATTCTGGTGACCACAGATGTCTAAGCACCTCCTGATTCGTTGGGTAGAAATGGTAACAGTGACATTAGGGCTGGGATGGAGCTCAGCGGCAGAGCCCTTGCCCTGCTTCATCTATGACATCACGGGGGCCGGGGGGGGGGGGGGCGACAAATTAACTTTACCATTCCAAAGGCCTTTGTAAAAGATGATCTCAGAAAAATCCTTTTTTTTTTTTTCCTTTCTAGAATCAGACTGGATCTTTGCCGTTTTTCCTTTCTAGCTCTTATTCCAGGAAATGATTTGTGTCTCCAGAATGGACTGGAAGTTTCATTTTCTCATCTAGAAATTCTGGTCTGCTAAATGGTCTCATTGGCACCTGTGAGGACAGCGACCTTCCATGCCCTCCTGTTACCTCACAGTGCTGTGTATGGAACCAGGACTTCTAGGGATAGAGTGCTGCTTCCCTAGGACAGTTGCCTCAGCCGTGGTGCTCCTCTGAGTCTCTCTCAGGATGGCCACTGTTGTCCAGAACAGTCCCCCAGGCTAAGCAACTTGAGGGAGGAGTGAGGGGAGGACTCATAATTTCCAGGAGTCCAGAGCCCTCATTCCACCTGCTGGCCTGTGACGGTCTACCCTTCTTTCTCAAAACAAAGGCAGAGCTAGGACTAAGCGTGGTGGAATTCCAAGTCTTGATTAAAAGAATCAGGACAGTTGCAAATTCACCAGCAAAAGCGATCCTCTCCACTCCAGCCAGTCCAAAGGCCTGCCACCTCAGTTCCCAGACTGCCTCTTGCTGCTACTCTCCCCCTTCAGTCTTGCTGGCAAAGACAGGTAGTGTGAGAGTACCCAGCCTGCAGGCGTTTCTTCCACTGACCTGCAGAAATTATATGTCTTCATGTATACATTAATAAAATAAATTGCCATGCTCAGTACTAGGGAGGAGCCTGGTCCACAATGGGAGGTGGAATGCTAATTCCCCTGAGTACCCCTCACTGATCTATTGAAATATCCCAGGAGCTTTTGTTTTGAAGACCTCCTTGGGATGGGTGATTCACTGGAAGCCCTGCCTTTTTCGTTAGGATCCAAGAGCCTGAAATGACCTTGTCTGGGGCATCGTGGTGCCTTTCCTTCTGCCCAGCAGAGATAGCCAGACTCCAGGTATAACAGTTCATCCTACCTGCTAGCTCATTCCCTGTTTTGTCCAGAATGCCATGTGAGGCCTTTGTCTCCCTTGCTCTTCTGGACTTGGATTTCTAGTGGGGTGGGGTGGGGTCGGGGGGAGTATGGGGAAGGTAGAAGGGAGCTCTAAAAGTGAACACTGCTTCACAGTGTTTGTGGATTTCCCACCTCAACAATGTCTGGGGCATTTAATCCCACAGTACTCTCCAAGGAAAACACCTGAATTATCCAAGGTACTATAATCTGTTAGTAAGGTAAAGCCAGGTTTGTTTTCCCTAACAGACATTTTGGGACCAGCACCTTTCCTTCTAGAGCCACGGTCAGCTTCACACAGACATCTGGAATCAGTGTAGTGTTGGTATCTTGCCCTTGGCCAATCCCTGTTATTTAGCATGTTCTGCCTAGGGTGCTGAAGAGCTCTCCTTCTCCAGTGAGAGGGGAAATTTCAGGATGTCTCCTTGTCTCTGCCCATCCATAGGCTGTGGAAAGTAATTGTCTGCTGCATGCTTATGGGGGTGGGGACAGATGGGGACAGAGAATGCCTTGCTCCTGTGGAGTGTACAGTAGAATGTGGCAAGTTCACAAATGGAGCCTGAGTTAAGCACCAGTGTCTGTGGATGAGAAGGAAACACCATCACACCCACCTGGTGGCCAAGTCCATTTCTACTCAAGGTGTCAGAAAAGGATAAAGATTTGGGATGTGGACTGCAGTATAGAAGCCTAGGAGAAAATAACACCCCTGAAGATAATAAATCTGTAAAGTCTAGTGCAATTTGGTTGAATTAGCAAGGAATATTGGGAGATGAAGGAGGAAAGAGTTTGAGAGACCACACTGGGAATCCCAGAGGCCCTTTCCACATTACTGCTTCCCTCGTGATAGTGAATCGTTTGTGTTGCTGGGTTATATGATCCCTTTACATGTTTTACTCCTTGCTTTTACCTGCATGTATGCCTGTGTATCTAGTGCCTGTGGCAGCCGAAAGAGGGCCTTGAACCCCCTGGAATTGAATTTACAGATAGTTGTGAACCATCGAGTGGGGAGCAGGACTCTAACTGAGGTCCTCTGAAAGAGAAGCCAGTGCTCTTAAGCACTGAGCCATCTCTCTCGCCACTTACTCCTTGCTTTTAAACCAAAGTAACAAGGACTTCATAGGGATTCAATAAATGTTTGCTCAATGAATTATGAAGAGCATCTACAATGTTATCCTGGGAACTGTTTAGCCCAGAGTGTAATGGAAACCTTTGAAGGGTTCGAGTAAGAAAGAGCTTTTATTTGGTGTTTGAAGATGTGTCTGGGAGGCTGGAGAGATGGCTCAGTGGTTAAGGGCACTGGCTGCTCTTTCAGAGGTCCCGAGTTCAATTCCCAGCCACCAATTGGTGGTTCACAACCTTCTCTAGTGGGATCTGATGCCCTCTGCTGGCATAAATGTGTCCATGAGGCTAGAGCACTCATCTACATGAAATCAATCTTTAGGGAGAAAAAAAAAAAAAAGCATCTGTGGTGATGTGATGGATTGGAAGGAAAGAGTCTTCACAGGGTGGTCCTGCCTTCAGGCCTTTACAACACCTAGAAGGATGACTGATAAGGGGAGGAGATGTACCTCAGAGAAGCAGACAAAAAAGAAGTCGCAAGTGACAAACACACCAGAGAGCGGGCACACAGCAGCTGGGTGTATGAGAGGAAAAGGAAAGGGAATGGCACAGAAGGCTGAAGGAAGAGTCCCCCGAGAAAAGCTAGGCTAACTTGGGAGGACACAGAGCTCCTCATCTGCTTCAGGAACCATTTGAATACAGCTCTGCCTTCTGGCAGACCTAAAAGAACACCCGAGACAGAGAAGGTCCAAGTACAGAAGTGATGTCCCTAAAGACCAAGTTTTTAAAAAATAGCCATCCTGGGGATTGGAGGATTACCTCAGTGGGTAAAGACACTTGCCAACAACCCTGACAATCCATGTGGTAGAAGGCGGCAGCTGTCTTGTCCTCCTGCACACATACACACTCACACAGACACAAAGGTAGAGGCTCAGTGGTTCCTGAGAGCACTTACTCATCTTGGAGAAGACCTGGATTGGGTTCCCAGCACCCATGTGACAGTTCACAGCCATTTGTGAACCAATTCCAGGACATTCAGTGACCTTGCCTGTCCTGTTCAAGCACAAAGTATGCTGTGCCTATATACATAAGCAAAACACTGATAAATGTAAAAAATTCTCTAGATAAAGCTGGGGTTGTCTTGACTCAGTGTTAGAGCACCTCCTTAACATGCATGAGGCCCTGGGTTCAGTCCTCAGTGTCACACAGAAAAAGACCTGGACAGTTCATGTATATGTGCTGCTCCCTAGACTGAGTCAATTTGGTTGAGAGAGAAGTTTATTTGAACTTTAGAAGTTGTCCTATAGCTGGGGAGATGGGGGGTAAAGGTGCTTGCTGTACAAGAATGGGGACCTGGGTTTGAATTCCCCAAATCCACACACACACAAAAAAAAAGCCAAGGCATGATTGCTCATGTCTGTAATCCTAAATTTCAGAGGGCAGAGGCATACAGATCCCAAGAGCTGGCCAGGAAAACTCACATGTATCACACACACACACACACAACACAACACAACACACATATGCATGTACACTAAATATCGCTCTCTGGTAGTAGTGGTGCTTAGTATGAGTGGAGCCTTGGGCCCATTCCCAGCTCATCAATAATAAACCTTTGAAAAGGACCAGTTTTAGGAATCATTTGGTTCACTTCAGCCCTTGATGGCCCCTATTCACTTCAGGCTTGGTGGCTCTTGCCAGCCTTACAAGGCTGCACTCTGATTCTGCTCTCCCTCCACCCTGGTAGGGAGTATAAGTCAGGCAGATTGGCAGATTGGCAGGCAGATTGGCCCCCCCTCCCACCCAAGCTGGATGATATGAGCCAAATGTAATCATTCACAACCTGTGTCTTTACAGCTGCATGTCACTTAACTTAATTACAGCACACAGTGGTATTTCAACTCGAGGAATCTAAAAAAGATAAAATGGGTTTTGCAAATTGTTAAGACAATGAAGACATTGAAACTGCAATTTACTAAGCATTGCTTTCAATTATTTTGCTTTCTCCAGCCATGACTCTCAAGTTATTAACTAGCAGCCTGGGAAAGTCAGAGGCGGTGTGTCATGTGGAGGGTATTTTTTATATCTCTTGTGAGCACACTGTGTGCTCTGGAGGTGGCTGAAGGCTCTAGGAGTGGCCTTGGAGGGGTGGGAATGAAATTATTGTGAGTACAAGTTCTTCCCATCTGGTCAGGCACCTGCTATTCCTGCTCCCTCCACCCTGCTACAAAACCATGCATTCTGACTTGTCCAGTGCAACCTTGATTGGGAGTCTCCCTTGCCTCCTTGCTCCTCAATATGCCTCCAGTATTAACTACTGCCCCCTGAAAACACAAAGACACGTTGCAAAGCAAAGCTTTCCCACGTCTTTTTGGCTTTTCTGGCTTACTTCCTGATGCCTTTTAGTCCTCGGGCTGATTCTAAAGGGAGAGACTGGGCTGTGGGCACAGCACTCCTCTTTCAGAAACCTAGCAGTCTTGTGGTGGTGGTGATCCAAGGGGACCCATCCATCTGAGAGAGATCCAGATGCATCAGGAAATGGGCTGCAGCCACAAGACAGATTTCACTTGCCTGGAGCAATATTAGCTAGCATGGTTATCTGAGGCAGGGCACCAGCTGCCTCAGCAGCCATGCCAGCGGGACAGTAAACACCAAAATCCTGTTGGCAAAGCCAGCAGGACTATTACAACCTGGCCAAGGCAAACAGGGGCTGAGAACATGCAGTAGCCTTTAGGGATGCTTGCCTGCACCCATTCCCCAGAGCCTGGGGCCCAAGCTAGATTCCCATAACCTCCTTTGGTTCAGCCCCAGATGGAAGAAAGGTTACTGAAGACAAAAGTGGTTCAGATTGTTTTGTTGTGCTCTGGGAGCTGCTTATTCTGGGAGCTGCTTATTCTTCCCATGCTGTAGAGGTAGAAACTGAGGCTGAGCACAGAAGATCACAGAGCCAGGTCTTCCTTCGGTCAGGTTTCTGATTCAATGTGCACCTCATTCCATTTCTCTTTCATGCCGTCCATCTCTCCACCCCAAATTCCATGTCAATTCCCATAGTTCCTTCACAGGCAGAGCCCCCACATTCTAAGAGGCAATTTGCATTCTTTTTCTCTCTCTCCCCACTTAGTAGCTGAGAAGCAAAAGCACAGAAAGGGGGCAGTTATTTAGCTTTTGACAGCAAACAGCGGATTGATCCCTCCTCCCCATTTTGTCTCCCACACCCATCAACACAAATGGAATCCTGAGGAGGAAAAATATGCTTTTGTTTACTTCTTTATTTGGATATTTCTGCAGCATTTTCCTGCATTTAAATGTAAAAGATCTGAATTATGGCCAGTGGAGTTTGAGACATCATTTGATTCTGTTTGGGCAGAGTCTGAATGGGTCCCTTATGACCTGCAGCCCTTTTGACGTCTCTAGGGTCCAATGTACCTAGGAAAGCTGCCTGGTTGGAAATTTCTATTTCATGTAAAGAAGCACAGTAGCTTCACAGAAGCACTATATTTATGTATAGTGGAAGTCTGCTTCCTATAGAAGGAGGAGGTATTACTCCTTCTAGGTCTTCATTTTCTTAGTTGATTGTCTAATTATTTGCTAGAGAAATGGCCAGAAAATGCCCTTCTCATAAAGAGCCCCGTGGATTTGTGGTTGGATAGGGTCTCTTTTCCCCATCTCTTCAAGGAAGGAGTAAGAGATAGTTTGCCACGGACCCTGTTCTGGTGAGCTAGGCCTATGGACGTCCTGTTAGAGAAAGAGTCGCCAAGAGAAGGCTCCTTCAGACGAATTTGCTGGGTTGGGATTTTAGACTTCCTTCGTCCTCACCTAAACCGGGATTGCTGCTGCTAGCGACGACCTAGATCTGGGTAGCAGCTGTTCCCCGACCCTGCCCGCAGCCTGCCGAGTCCTTGGCAGTCCTCTTACTCCCTCCCCTGGTCCAGCGCAGCCAGCCCCTGACGGCTCCTAGCAAAGCCAGGCCTTCGCCCCAGCGGGGTGGGAGGAGGATCCTCCCTAGACGGGAAGGAGTAGAGCTTGGATTCGGGTGGAAATACTCAGTGTTGGGCCGGACCTCCGGTTTCCAAACTTTCCCCTCGCAGCTCTGCTTGCTTCGCCCTTGGCAAAGCCGCCCAGAGCACGAATTGGCCTCTTCACGTTCGCCTTCAAGCACTGTCCTCCCCAAACACCGGGGATATCACACTGGAATAAACCAGTGTGTGTCCACTGCAGCAAGAATAAATTTGACGGTGACTCCAGGTCCCAGTAGGACCTGCCCCCAGCCACAAATGGCTTGTTTGAATTTCCCTGCACGCACAGAATTGCTTCCACACGGGGAACAGGCTGCATGTTCCAGCGCGGGTCACCTCTACGGCTTCCATTGGCGTCTTCACACAGTTACTTCAATTTTACAGTGTAGAAAATTTCCCAACCTATCCAGCCGAGAGCTCCAAGTAAGGTGTTCTGATATCCCAGACTCAGAAAGGCCTGAGTATTTTTTGCCACGTTGCTCTTTCGAATCTTTCATCTGCAGAGTAAATGAGTGTCCTGAAGCCAGGCTGCTCGGAGACGGGTTTCTGCCGCCTTAACTGCGATCTGCTTCTCCTACTTAGAAGCGGGAATGGCAACGCAAAGGAAAGGGAGCCCTTTCGCTCCCTTTCTTTTGCTCAGGGGCCGTGGAAAAGAGACTTCTCAGGCCCTCTAGCCGCTCCCTTTTCATTCTTTCCTGTCACTTGCTTGGAACTGGGTGGAGAGCAAGCAGCCATGGCTTCTGGGGATTACATGCAGTCGAACCTTAGCAAGGTCAGAGGCTGCGTTTTGAGTCAGTAAGTCCTGGGCTGGTCTTTGGGCTAAGCACATCACCGAATTAATTTGGACACTGAAATTGTGCGCACAGAAAGAAGCTATGCTGAGGGAGATGAGGGTGCTTGCTGGGTCTAATTTGTGCGGTTCCTGGGAGCCATGCTATAGCTGGGTACAGAGGGCCACCCACCAGAGTGCTCTATTTTCTGCTTCAAGTAGGCGGCAGTACTGTCTCCATGGAAGGCCACTGAGAATATCCGATAATTTCCAGTCTTCCCTTTCTTCGAACCTAGATCGTTCCTTCCCTCCTTCTCCTTGTCACCCCCCTGGACTCTCTTGTCCCACCAGTTTCCAAAGTGTAGAGGATGTTTACCCTGTAGAGCGAAGCTCGGATGGCTGAGGTCAGAAGTCTGATTCAGGGTTAGGAGATACCCGAGCCTGCCAGGCACCCAGATCTATGGTGGAGGGTGGGGATGGAGGTCTGGCAACCCCACCTGCTGGGCCAAGAAACGTCCAGTGAGCACCCCTCTTCTCCACTCCAGCCAGCTTACAGCCACAGGCCTTTCCTCCCAAAGGCGCCCGCTGTGAAACAGCAAGAAGACTCTAGGGGGACCCTGAATTTTCCTCATATTCCACTGGGCCCCTGTCACCCGTGGCCCAGGATTGAGGCTCAGACTTGATGGAAGAGGTGTCCCAGAACGTACTCCACTTTATAGTTAGTTCCTTTTCCGGCCTGTGTGAACCTGCCTAGAGCATTCCCTGCCCCAAGGGAAGAGGGTTCCTCACCCATCCCTTCATTCCTCCCAACCTGAGCCACTCTTCCATCACTCTGAGAAGAAGACTGGGACAAAAGGAATCCGGAGAAGTGGCTGTTGCTGGCCGAGATTCGGTACTTTAGGTTGTTTAGAAGTGAACCTGGAGGCAAGGAGACTCGGCCCTGCTTCCTGTGCTATTCGGCAGGCACCCTCCCCCATCTTCAGGACCCGGAAAATGTTAATCATTCACCAGCCACCTTTTCCTTTTCCTTTCACCTGCGAGCTCCAAAAAGACACATCCCAAGACCCAAGTCTCAGGACTGTCCCAGACAGGGTCAGTGAGGGTGACTGGGCAGCCCCTCCTCACCTGTACAGCCCCAACCCTGGCAGGCGTCTGCCTCCGCGTGCGTCGCCTCGGCCGCCGCCTGACCCCAGCGGCGCTGATAAGCCCCCAGACGGCCAAACATTGTTAATTTCTTTGCTTTTCTAGGCTGCTCTGCCTGTCCTTTCTCCGACCCCTGGGCTGAGGGGGCCGAATGGGTTGTGTCTGCTTCCCTAGTCTGCGGGACTCCAGCACAGCACCTCAGGCTTCTGTTTCAGAATAAACTTTCTGTCTCATCCCATGTCCCCTCGCCCTCCTCTCAGCCACAAGTGTCTTTGCCCACGTGGACGCAGCCTCAGGAGAGCTCCAGGAAACAGTAAAAACTAAAAGAGAAAAAGGAGGAATTGATGTCAGAGAGTACCAACAAAGAGCTTAAAACCCCTCTCAGCCCATCCCTGAGTCCCGCAGGGGATTGGGCTGGCCACCCAGAATGAATAACCAAATTCCATTTTCGATTTTGTGGATTGTCTTTCCCTTTGTTTTTTTACCTTGTGCACAGCTAAATAGGGCTTTGACTGAAGGGATAGACGTGTCAACGCTGAGACAACTGATTGCTGAGAAACATAATCATGATTTCTGGTGACATACTGGAGTGTAGACAAAATCCATATTGGTCAAGGCCTGAGGCTCAAACACGTTAGTCAGGATGGAGGGCGCTGCCATTAGGAAGCTAGTTTTGCGGCTCCGGGGATGCCTCAGAGGTTAAGAGCTCTTGCTGCTCTTCCAGAGAATGAGAGTTCTGTTCTCAACACCCACAGCCAGCAGCTCACAGCACCTGAAACGCTGGCTCCAAGGGATCTGGCACTGTCTTCAAGTCTTCAAGGGCACTTACACTCATGTGCCGCACCCACACACAGACATTCAAGTAAGTAAAAATAAAAACAAGTCCTTTAAAAAGAAAGGAAGCTAGTCTTCCCCTTCAGCTCTTTGCATCAAGCAACCGAATTGCCACCGCCCCTGTAGACTGCTCTACCCTCAGGTAGATTTTTTCCCGAGCCCCCTTTCCCTGAGTCTTCCATGGAAAAAGGAGAAGGCTTCAGGAGAGACCCTTGAAGACAGGTTCTGCCCAGAGAGATGAGGTGACTGTGGGGAGGAGCAGGTGGATTCCTAGGGTGAGGAGCGTGAACTCTTTGAAAGGATCCCCTCTTTCCGAAATAGGGCAGATTACACCCAGGTATGTGCTCACTCCCCTCCCCCATTTTAAAAGTTGATATTTTGTTGTTCTTGCTTTTTGAGACAGGGTCTCACTATGTTTCCCTGGCTGTCCCGAAACTCACTATGTAGTCCAGGCTAAGCCTTCAATCCAGAGATTCACTTGCCTCTGCCTCTGAAGTGCTGGGATTAAGGTCATGAGCCACCACACACCTGCATGCAGCTAAAAGTTTGTTTTTAATCGGTGTTGGCACACGTCTTTAATCCCAGCACTTGGGAGATGGAGGCAGGTGGATCTCTGTGAGTTCCAGGTCAGCCTGGTCTACAGAGTGAGTTCCAGGATAGCCAAGGTTACCCAAAGAAACTCTGTCTCAAAAAAAAACCAATAAATAAATGCATAAATAAAAGTTTTTAACAACTGTTTATTTATGTGGGTTCCTTCATGCCACAGTGCCAGTGTGGTGGGCAGAGCACAACTTGGGGGTGTTATCTCTTTCAATTATATGGGTCTTGGGGATCTAATTGAGGTTACTAGATTTATGCAACAAGCCCTTTATGAAATTTATATTAATTCAAGCAATTGAACTAAATTTATATTCATTCAAACAATTATTTGGCTAGATCACAACATTTTCCTTTTGAAATATCCTTTAACTTGATAACTGAACCATAAAGTCGAATGTCATCTTGGTTATGAATTAGCACTCTCACCCTCAGGGCCACTTTCAGGATGGACCTTTTTTAAAATAGTGTTGATGGGTGCTGGGTAGATGCAAGTGTGAGGAACTGGTTGCAGATCCTTCGCACCTGCATAAAAGCTAGGTGTGCCAGGAGAGCCAGGATCCGAAGCACTGGGGAAGTGGGACCCCTGGGGCTAGCCAAACCAATGAGCTCTTGGCACCTCTTCTTGGCTGGGCAAACCCTACTCAGAACTGAGGGGTTCTGCAAGGCCAGAATTGTCTCTCCATCTTCCTCTAAACATCTGCCATCATTTTGTTTTTTTGTTTGTTTGTTTGTTTGTTTCTACTCAGGAGAGGAAAGACAAAGCATTCTGTCTTCCAAAGCCTCCCTGAAAGTAAGGAGAATGCCAAACCAAAGTCTAAAGCCCCACCCCATTCTGGCAAAGTATGCCTCGTTTCCTCATAGACAGGTCCCCCAGTATTATCGGAAAGGGCTGCCTTTGGGGAATCAAGCCCCCGGGAAAGTGGAAAAACTTTCCTGGGGTCATGAGTGGCATCATCAATCTTCACTTTCCTACTGCACCCCAACTTCAACCTCGTGGAATCCCAGCCTAGTTCTTGCTGTCCTATTCTCATTCACTCCATCCTCAGATAACATAAATGTGAGCAGAGGATTGAATGCCTTTTCTCTTCCATGGGAACTCAAGTCCTGGAGGACATACACAGCTCTCTAATGGAAGACTCTTAACCGACCTTCTTCTATCTGTCTGTCTGATACATGGAAGGATGACCCCAAGAACCCTAGCTTCCAGTGATTTTTTTTTTCAGGAAGTTTGCCCAAGAGCTGAAGGTGAATTAGGGAGAAATGAGGAGTGATTTCTGTCCCAACAAGCTTTTGCCATCACAGTCCACCAAGGGACGTTCCCATGTCTTATAATATTAGAGAGTCAGAGACAGCGAAAATTATTTAAAAAAAAAAAATCAGACCTCTCACCTCCTTTTCCAAAAAGCCATAATTTCACGAGGGGCAGGGGGCAGGGAAGCAACCCAAATAAGCACTAGTTAGCGTTTTTTTCCTCCCTCTGCTCTGTCCTCTGCCTCCCAAGAACAATGGTCAAAAATTTCCCAAAATCCATAGAGATACTTTTATATCTATCATCAATACAATCTTTGGAGACCGAACCAAAGCTCACATTTCAGCAAAATATCATAAAAACAAAATTATTAATAAATTGGATATAAAAATGGGATCATTCTCCTAAAAAGAACTATCCAGATGGTTAGTGGGTAAAGATGGTTTGTCAGTCTAGAAGGCTTGATTGAGTTCAATCCCATTCCCTATGGTGGAAGAGAAGAACCGACTTCAGAGAGCTGTCCTCTGACCTTCTCGCCTCTTGGCATGCCCACACACATAAGCAAATAAATGTACTTTTTAAAAATAAAAAAATAGATTGTTTTGTTTTTGTCTGTTTGTTTTGTTTTGTTGTTCCTTGAGACAGGGTCTTGCCATGTACCTACACATCAGGCTGACCTCAAACTTGTGGTAATTCTTCCTCAGCCTCCTGAGGAGGCATGTGCCACAAAGGCAAGCTACAAGTTGCTTTTAAGCTTATGAAAATACCGTATACTCAACCTCAATGAAAAACTTATTTGTGTAAGTCCTTCAATTTTATTCATTCCTAAGAATATAGACTTATAGCATGCTGAAAGGGGAAAAAGAAAATCAGAAACAATTTGATTACCTCCCGATAGTCAGGTAAATTAAAGTACAGGCAGAGAGTAAACTTGAGCCTTTTAAAGGAAAACAAGCGGTAAGTTTCAAACTCATTAGGTTTTTGAAACAAAAGCATAATGCTTTCTATCTGGCAAGCTGCCCTCTGTGCTAAGAGTGGCTCTGAGAACAGTGGCTTCTTACACACACACACACACACACACACACACACACACACACACACACACACCTGTGTAGCTCAGGCTGGCCTCTAATTTGCAGCAATCCGGGCTTAGCTGCTCACTTGCTGTCATAACAAGCTCAACCATTCCTTGAGGTGCTACTTTCCTTAACAATCTATGTACCAGTTTAACCTTGGGATTCTGTTTATTTGGTTTTTTGTTCTTTCTTTCTTTCTTTCTTTCTTTCTTTCTTTCTTTCTTTCTTTTTTTCTTTCGAGACAGGGTTTCCCTGTGTAACAGCCCTGGCTGTCCTGGAACTCACTTTGTAAATCAGGCTGGCCTCAAACTCACAGAGATCCACCAGCCTCCGCTGGGATTAAAGGCTTGCGCCACCACTGCCTGCCATAACTTTGGAATTCTTTAGCATACACAATCTATTTTAAAAGAGTAAAGTAGGTGGGTTGTTGTTTTAGTGTTCTTTATTTCTAAAGATAGGTGGTGAAAGTGAACAAGTTTGAAATAAAAGATGTTTAACTACCAATTTGTTAAGAGCTCGTCTATACAATCTTTACAATTAAATGTAGGTTTTCCTCAGATAATAAGAATAAGCAGAAAACCCTGCCATTGACTTGATTATTCGTTTCTTAAAAATAACAACACGTTGTTTTTCGGAAGCGAGTTTGCAGAGATTAATTCATTGAGAACAATGCCTAAATTGAGAGACTGAGCACAAAGATTTACTGGGGGGGGGGGATAAATGCCGACTTTTGTTTATCCCCAGACCAGGTCTGTACAGCTGAAATCACAGACAAAAGAGTGGAAGGGACAAACAAATTATTTGTACCGTTTAGACCAAAAATCCCTCCAGGTTCTGATAGTTTTAAGTGGAAACACGTTTCTTCCTACGGGGCTTCCCTAGTTCTAGGATGTCTTGTCACCTCTTCTGAGCTCTTCGCCCTGGCCTCCAGAGTCCACTGGTGAAGACACTTGGGTGTGGGAGGTCTTGATCTCTCGATCAAGGAGAAAATGGGGCTGCCTTGAGATTGGCGCCAGGGAGTGCACGGGAAAGGAGAAGCAGCCACGGGTTCTGGAGCTCTTCATCCCCACTGGGAAGAAACACTCTGAGCCCTCGCTGCTTCCTTCTAAGCCCCCTCCTCACGCCAGGGAGAAAGCCAAGTTGGTGGGGGTGAGGTGGGAGGCCCGGAGCCCCTCGCCCCCACCCCACCCCACCCCGGCTGCTGGCTGCTGCAGCCCCAGGCACTGGAGCATTATTCAAAAGCAAGGCAGCCTTTTGTCCTGGGCACCCGAGGACCTGGTGAGAAGCCAGCCTGGAGGCCTGGGATTCTCGGGCCCTTTGCTGAGTTTGGAGGCTGTGGATTCAGCCTGGAAATCCTGACTGTTTGCTCTCCGAGTCCATACCGCTTTCTGACTCCATTGCAGGCAGATTAAACACGGGTCTGAGGTCTAACCCTCTCCTTTAAGTTTACTGTAATCTCCCGGCTCCCAACTGGACTGTTAGCTCAACGGTCTAAAAAGTCCCCTTTTTGGAGAGTGGGGGAGCAGGGAAGCAGAGGTGTAGGAAGATGAAGAGACACAGTGGAAAAATGGGAATCCTGGAGACGGTTTTGTGGTCACAAGGGCCTGAGAAACTCTAAGGGATGAATCCCAGGGGACAGGGGCAGAGGGAAACATGTACCACAGTGCAGGGAGGCATTGAGCCAGGGAAGGGTTTTCCTGAGAGAGAGACCCGGCCAGAAGGAGCCCTGGAAGGGGTATACTGTTCTTCCGATTTAGGAATCAGCTAGCCAACTGCCCAGGATCCAAGGTATTCGTTCCCTCTAGGAGCAGACGTTCTGAAGCCAAACTTTCGGGAATTACGGATAGGGTGAATTTATCCTCAAATCAGCAACTTCCCCTCTCTTCTTTCTCCTTTGCGCGAAGGGCTGCCCTCCACCCACCCACCTCCACTCCCTCCCTGGATGTTCTGCTCACTCCTTTTGATTCTCCCCCCCCAAAAAAACCCAAGAAAGGTGGGCGATCCTAGTCAGCCAAGCAGACCCCTTGGAATCTAATTCCTTCTATCCACCCCCAGCCCCACCGTACTGATACGGTTAAATGGGGAGGGGAAATCTCAGTTATTTGCCCAAATGCTCCAGTTTTCTTTGTTGTGGTTGCAATTTTGTAACCCCGTGCTAGAGAAGAATAAGACTGACACATGAAAATCGAATTTTAGGACTTTAAAACAATGGGTCCCGGCTAATGATTTCACTTAGGGGCACCAGCGATGTCCTAAGTTCATTCCAGCACTGCCAAATGCAAAAAACCAAAGCAAGCAAACAAAAACTATGGACAGCTCTCTGGCCCTGCTTCTGGGCTTAACCTGGTGAACGAGATAACATCTGGGTTGATAAAACTCTAGCGTCACTCCCAGTTGTGTTGTCCATAACCAACAAAGGAAAAATACTTTTTGTCATTACCCAAAGTTTCTCCCTCAGAGGGACTTGTGAGCTGACTCCTGGGCCGAGAGAAGGGGTATCTCTCCTAGATAAGGACCCGGCTCCCTGATCCGCTCCCAGAACTAACTGCTTAGGGAGTGAAAATTCCAGCCCATCAACTATTGTTTTGTGGAAGGCCAAACAATGGCTCTGGATGATTTCTCCTGAACTTGGCAGAGCTGGCTGGTTATTTTGGCACCTAAAGCGGCCATGCTATTGGATGCTGAGCCCAGCGATTTATATCTGCCTCAATATGGCTTCTAAAATATCCCACGCACCCCCACTACCCCATCCCAACTCTTGTGGTGGACTTCCCTTACTTGGAGTACTCTGAAATCCCTTTATCTCTTTAAGGCCGATTTCCGTCACTCTTCTCCCTATACTTGTCAGTTCCAGGCTACATCCATTTTTGTAGAGGGCATTCTCTGGATTCAGACTTGAAACCTCAGATCTAAGTGATGGTTTTAACTGCTCTTTGTGTTAACTAGCTCTGTCAAAGGCTGGTTCAGATCATCTGCCCATGGTGACATGGCTGCCATCTATTGTCCCATTCTGTATGCTTTCCCATCTGTGTGTCCACTGTCCTTTTTGAATCTGGCGTGTAGACACTGTCTGGAATATCTCTTGGAACAGACAAATTTGCAAGGAGACTTTCCACCCCTTGCATTTATTAAATTCTTGCACATTTAGAATTTTCTAATTTATTTCCCACTAAAGCTGAAAATTCAAGTAGGCTAGGGACTGGAAGAGGATTTTTTTTTTTCATTTTGGGTTTTCTTCTCAAAAATGGATGGGGGAGTCAGGGGTGAGAGGATTCTAGCCATGAGTAAGGAAGGGAGTGGGACCAGGATTCCAGGTCAAAACTTCAACTAAGCATAGACTTCACCTACCTATTTATTTAGAAGGCCTCCAAAGAGCTTCAGATATGAGACAGGACAAAATGTTGGTGTTCCAAGGGAACTGAGGGATGATTGGAATCCAGTCTCTTTTTTACTTAAAAAAACAAAAAACAAAAAACAAAGAACAAAACAAAACAAAAAACAGCTTCCAGGTCAAACAAGAAAATTAAAAGAGGCAGAAGAGAAAAGAAAACCAGGAAGGAGAACGCCACTTTGCTGTGTAGGAGCCCAAATGCAATGTTGAAATCGTCCCCGTTTCTTTAGTGAACAAGGGGCTCAAAGTCTTTCTTCCACACCCCTCCGTTCCCACCTCCATGGGCTTTGCTTTGACTTAACCCAGAGGAACTGGCAAAAGCTAGCACTGCCCAGAGACAGTGTTTTCAGATTCTGCTCCAAGGAACAGCTTCAGCTCCCCTATTCTATCACTCCCTCAAATGGTTTATAAAGCAAAAGTCAGGGGCTTTGCCACAGCTCATCAGGTAATACTTGCCAACAACCCGAAGACCTGAGTTTGATCTTCTGGGACCCACATGATGGAAGGAAAGAACCAACTCTGGCAAATAGTATATAGGCACACAGAATATCAAGAATGACCACCATGACGACAATAATAAAAATGTAAAAAACAAAAACAAAACCAAAAAACCAAGCCATAGTTTCCCTGGTTGTGTGAACCACAGTGCTAGTGGTTCCACAAAGAATCCCATGTTCATTCAGCCTGTGGGGCCCAGAGTAAGGGGCTTTGAAAGTCAAGCAGACAGGAGTAAAATCCCAGAGAAGCACTTGCACTCACTGCACAGTACAGTCCTGGAGGTGTGAGGCAAACACTGATGTTGAGTACTAACACCAAGTTTCAGAGGTCCCAGCAGGAGAAGAGTCCAGCTGCCAGAGGAGCAGAAGCATATTGGGCATGAAGTTCTATTCTGCACCGAGATGGCTTCCTCTGTCTTTTCAGACTTTGCAGACCAAGTGAGTAAGACACACTAGGCAGAAGGGCAAACACATGAAAACACACACACACACACACACACACACACACACACACACACACACACACACACACCTTAGATTTTTCTAAAAAAGAAACTTACCAGAGAATGAACAAGATCCAATCTCTTAGAGTCTTGAGCTAGCTGAGTGAGCTTTGTTTAGGCTAAAATCACATTCCTGCTAGACATGGTGGGAATGCCTTAAATCCTAGCACTTGGGAGGCAGGGGACAGTGGATGGATCTCTGTTTGTTACAACCAGGGCTACAAGTGAGGAGACAGAGATACACACACACACACACACACACACACACACACACACACACAGAGAGAGAGAGAGAGAGAGAGAGAGAGAGAGAGAGAGAGAGAGAGAGAGAGAGAGAGAATCATGTTATCACGTTTGTATCTCACCCCAAAGCCTCCAAGGAATAAACATTTTTTGTTCCTCCAGGAAGAGAACAGGCAACCCGTTAGACTGAATTATATGAGCTTCTCATTTAGAAGTACAAATTTTGTTTCACACATGAGTCACCTTGAATAACCCAATAATTAATTAAAACCATGTCCTGCAGGGGAGAATTTATTACATTTGCTGGCTTTTTATGAGCTAGGTGTAGTTTAGAAATGAAAAATGTGAGGGCTTTCTGACACTGTAATGTTTCTGCTGTGTTCTGCACTCCCACTTAGGGACACATTCTCAGTTTCTGGAAAGCAAAGCCTTGTGGAGTGAGGCACTGGCTTAGACAGGTAGAACAGATTCATCTGATTTCTTGCATCTGGTTTGGACATTCGTTAGCTTCTATAACCAGGTCAGCCAGTGTTTCTTGATTTCCTCTTGGGAAGAAATTAGGATTTTGGAATGGTTGATGCATCAAAATTGGGCATCGTTTAAAGAAGGAAAAGATGAAAAAATTAAAAAAGGAAGAGATGAAAAATATTTTAAAAATAATAAGAGATGAGGATGGGAGAAGAAAAGTCAGTCAAGAAGGCTGGGGTAGTTCTTTAGTGTTTCTGGAAAAGAACAGTAGGCATCTTAGCACATTCTTCATGCCAGGAGGTCTCAGCTTCTGAGGCTGGTCACCACCAAGCCCAGATCTCTTTCTAGCTTCAAAGGAGAGGATAGTGCCATGGCTTCTTCACAGACATGGGATCAGAACAAGGTTGTGTAAGCTGGCTCCTCTTTTAGCAGAGATCCTCAACTTCTTGGATACCACCAACTGTGAGGGAAACAATGTACACGGACAGTGTGCTGCAGAGTCTTTACTTCTTTTATCATTTATTTTTTTTTTTTTTTTTGAGACAGGGTTTCGCTTAGCTGGGATAGCCTCCTGATCCTCTGCTTCCCTTCCCTGAGTCCTGCCTGAGTCCCTAGTTTCTATCGTATTGAGGATTGAACCCAGGGCTCCCTAGATCCTAGGCAAGCACCTCACCAGCTGAGCTACTAGTCCCAGCCCCACTTCCTTTACTGTGTATATCAAAACAGCTCTGCTAGGAAGGCTAGACAGGGATGATCAAATTCATTTTACAGATGACAAGGCTGCTGGTCAGAGAGAAGACAGTAATCAGTCCAAAGACACACAGCACACAGCACAAATCAGAGCAGGTACAAAAATTATTCAGTCTTCAACATGCTCAGAAACTCACATTAAGTAGCCATGTTTGGTTGCCTAGGAATGCTGGGAGAAGGGAGACCCGATCCTGAAATCCAAGAGCAGGAAGCATGCATCAAAGTAGTCAGGAAAGTGGCACATAGCAGGGGCAGAACATTGTCTGGCCCAGCTCCCCTTTCTTTGGTAAGTGAGGTCTCCTATCTGCATAGGCTCAGCACAGAAAGGCAGGGTAAGAAGGTACAGGTAAGATTCGGAGCTCGGTAAAACACTTACTTGCCCAGTGTGTAGGAATCCCCAAATTCAACCCCTAGGACTGCAGAAGTAAATGAGGGAGTATATACATAGGTAAATAGAAAACAATTTTGGGGGGCATGAGTGTTGGCCTTGAGGTTAAGAGGATTTGCTGCTCTCTGGGAGGATCACCAAGGTTCCGACCATGGCGGCTCACAAACATCTGTAACTTCAGTTTCAGCGGCTCTGATACTTTAGTCTGACTTTTGCAGACAACAGGCACACATGCGGTGGTGCACATACATACATGTAACCAGAATACTCATACACATCGAATAAATAAATCTTTATAAAAGCATTTTAGCCAGACAGTGGTGGTGCACACTTTTAATCCCGGCAGAGGCAGAGGCAGAGGCAGAGGCAGAGGCAGAGGCAGAGGCAGAGGCAGAGGCAGAGGCAGGTGGATCTCTCTGAGTTCGAGGCCAGCTTAATCTATAGAGTGAGTTCCAGGACAGCCAAGGCTACACTAAGAAACCCTGTTTTGGGGAAAAAAAAATAACCATAATTTTGAAAGGTCATTCAGTCCAACATTCAGCAGTAATCCTTTTCTTTCTTTCTTTCCTTTTATTTGATTGTTTGTTTTGAAACAGAATCTCACTTTGTAGCTCTGGCTGGCCTGGAACTCCATGCAGAGCAGACTCCCAGAGCTCCAGAGATTGCCCTGTCTCTGCTTGTGCACTACTAAGTCTGGAGACCCAGGTTTTAAAGTAGATACTGACATGAAATAAGGAAAAAAGGAGGGTCCAGAGCATAGTTCAGGGGTGGAGCTTGAATCCCAGTAGCAGAGATGGATAAAATACAATGTTATAGGTTATGAGAAAGTTGAGAACATATCAACTAAATATAATACTTGGACTTTCAGACAATTGCTTATCTATGCTAACACAGACATTAACTATTCTTTTATTTTTGTCTTGTGCCCACATAGAAGCTATATTTAAAATAACAAATATAGCAAAACAACAACAAAAAAGTTCTTATCAGCCAAAGAATCAAGCTTAAGTATTTTGGGGGTGAAATAATGAATAATACTTTATAATATTTTAGAGAAAAATTTGCAATACTCCAGCCGAGGTGATTATTGCCGAGGCTGGGTGATGGAGACGGATTTATTTCATCATGTTTTTTGTCTGTGTAAAACTTGCTGTAAAGAAGCAGTGCAGGAAGCAGTGGTCCTTATCCCAGAAAATGACACAGGCATGTCAACTTTCTTCCTAGATCCCAAGGGGTGGGGCTTGGACTCTATGGCTGGAATACTGTGCTCACCAATATCCATTTTCTCAGAGGACTGAATCGAATTGAGGTGGTAGACCTGCTGGGTCTGGCTGTTCCTCCCTGCAATGCTGCCGGTGTGGGCATTGTCTGTCAGAGCAGTCTGGGTATCCCACCATTCAACTATATAGATACTTTTTCCAGGCACAGTTCCCTTGTGGGAAAGGCTTCGGAAGTGAATTGGGGAGTGGAGGGTGGTTAGGTGCAAAGTTTGGTCTTTTGCTTTGTAGTTTTAGAAGTTGTAGGGGACACTGAAGGACAGTTATTTCATGTTAAAGGGGTTCATTTTATCTTGAAGTTTACACATGTTTATGTATTTTTCTTTTTAAATTTTATTTTATTGTAAAATCTCACCCCCCCTTTCCCTCTGTTAATCTCCTCAGAAACCTGGGACTGCTTTTAATATCACTTTCAGACACTGAGATTTATTTGTTCTAAACATTATCAAAAACTTCGTGTTTGAATAGGAGAGAAGCCAGGCACAGCGGCCCATGTTGTCACTCCCGCTACTGGAAAAGCTGAGGAAGGGGACCACTTGAACCCAGTAGTTCAAGGTCAACTGGACAACAAAATAGGGGCTGCCCCATTCTCTTCTCCCCCGCCTCCAAAAAAAGGGTGGGGGAAAGGAAGGAAATAAAAAAATAAGAAAATGTTCAGACCTCCTCTTTCATTTGCCTCTATTAATTGGAAGAGTTCATCTTCAAACCTTCTTTTGTGTGTGTGTGTGTGTGTGTGTGTGTTTCTTTCTTTTTTTCTTTCTTTTTTTAAGATTGGGATTTAAAGCAAGCCCTACAACAGGGCTGTAATCCATCATATCTTTAAAAATATTAATTTTTAAAAATAAAAATACTATATATTTGGGTCATATTCTTTTCAGTCTATCAGCTCCTCCCAGATTTTTCTCTCTCTAACCACCTAATTTCACATTCTTTCATCTCTTAAGAAAAAATAACCTGAACAAACAAATACACACACACTAAACAAAAAAACAAAGACTCAAAACAACAACAACAAAAACTCCCACAGAGTCCATTCTGTGTTGGTCAACTACTCCTGTCTTGAGGTATGATTGACATACCCAGTGTCAATCCATTGAAGAAATCTGATTTCCCCCTCCCCCAGCTGGTATCACTTATAAATAGCTTCTTGGTTATGAGTTGGACTTGCTACTCACTTCCTCTTCTCTCTGTTGTGATTTTGTCTGGTTGGAACTGGTCAAGGTCTTTTGCTCTTCCAGTCTCTGTGTAAGACAGAGAGAGGGAGCAGGAGGAAGGGAGGGGGAAAATGTGGGAGGGAAGGAGGGGGGAAAAAGAGGAGAGAGAGAGAGGGACAGAGACAGAGTCACACACACACACACACACACACACAGAGAGAGAGAGAGAGAGAGAGAGAGAGAGAGAGAGAGAGAGAGAGACTGAGAAGGCTATTGCCAGAAACTTGGGATGTCTCTGAATCCTCCTAATGTGGGTACAGAAACCCAGCTCTGCAAGGGCAGCAAGAGCTCTTAACCTGGAGCTATCTCCCAGCACCTCTAAACATACATTTTGTTGCTGTTTGTTTTTTAACCTACAAGGTGATGGCAACACACCCCCTTCCAAATTACTGTGCAGGTTAAATGGAACACACTTACTTGGGTGTCTTGGTGGCTCCGGCCTATAAATCCCAACAGGTGGAGGAGTGCCTGTTGAGAGTTCCCTTCAGTTACAGAACAAGATTGGGTTTCAAAGTGAGCTGGGGTGGGGGGATATCTACTTAGGTAAAGCATAGTCTGTTGTCCTGGGGATAGACGGGGCTTGAGACCTTCCTAAGCAGCCAGCCCCAGCAAGCAGGTAGTGGTCCAGAAGGGACTTGAGTCAGAATCTCCCAGTGGAGATCCCCAGGCAATCGTTACCAAAAAACAGGAGTGTCTGATAGGAAGGAGTTGAAAAGGGGCTCAGAGATCGTACTGGCTACTGAGGTCACTTTGCCATCCAAGAGAGGGTCAGACAAACCCCTATGAGAAGAATGAGCCCAGTCCCCCAGAGTGTCTTCTTGGGGAAGAGTGCAGGTCAGTGGTAGAGAACCTGCCTTGCACTTCCAAAGCCCTGGGTTCCATCCCCAGAACCAGGTGGACATAGGAAGTGACTCTTATGAAAAGGGGAAACATCCTTAGGCAAACCTCTAGTTTTATGAAGAAGTGGTGGTTTCTTCTCTGCACCTATAAATCTATATATTTTTTTAAAGTCTGTGCAGGAGGTGGGCCACTGCTTCTCTTGCCTAACATGCAGGATGAGAGCAAATTGGCAGCCCCAGTGTGTATTTTCCTTTCAAGTCTTGGACTGCATCCCTGAAGAAGGTAATTCCCCAGGCTAGAAAACCCATAAGAATGGTATGGAGGGGCTGGGGAACCAAGGTGAAGATGACAAAGGAGGGAGACTCTGTAGGTGTCTAATGTGACACTAAGAACACCCTTGCTCCTTCCCTGTCTGCCTCCTCCTCCTCCTCTGCATGAATGAAGGATTACTTAAGGGGATAGAGAGATGGGAACTGCCTTCCCAGGTCTCCTACTTGAGCTTCAGGGGCTGAGCTGGGTTATCTAGTCTGACATCAGAAATAAGAAACGGGGAGAGCTGACCCTTCTGATAGGGCCTGGCCTTCCAGAGCAGAGTCAGTTTGAGATGTTGTGGTGTTGTGACCAACCTTTGCCACCCTGAGACCTGATGGACTTGGAGTTGAAACAGAAAAATGTATCCTGAACGTGTAAGCTTCCATATTCCTGTCCCATGGCACCGAAGTGTTTGTGTTTTGAAACCACAGCCAGAGTTCTTCATTGCTTCTTCTGACTCAACTCTGACAGCTCAGAGCCACAGCCAGTGGTTTTCTGCAAACTACTCCTTTCTACTTGGGCAAGGCAGCTCCCCCCTCCCATTCAAGACATTTGCTACCCAGCCACATGAGCATTCTCCCAACTCTCTAGTTCTTGTAGCCGAGGACTTTGGAGTTTCCTCTTGGTCAAGGGAAGGAGGAGATGGGAGTTCTAACTATTCCTTAGTCAGAGAGAGCCTTAATTAATAATTTTCCAGACAGAACTTTCTATCTTTCTAAACAGCTAATTCCTTAGTCCCTGAAGCCATTTCCTCCAGGATCAGACTCTCTAGCCAAGCTCCACCATGTTATGTAAGAGAAAAGGCATTCAGGTTCTCAGGAATGCTTTCTGACACCAGTGGCCGACAGTGGCTGAAATCACTTCCAATCATAGACCAAAGAGGCAGGGAAATATGTGTGATTCACAAATTTAAAGTGACAAATGTTGCACCCATTTTCACAAAACTCTCAGGAAAAACTCTGAAGGATTTAGAAGGGGGAGATGTACCAGGCTAAGCTCAGATGGTCCAGAGCCAAGGTGGGCTAAGAACTCTGTCCCAATCCCAGTTTCTTCATGGATGAAGAGAGTCTGTGGGTATGGCCTAAATACCAGCTTTAGACTATTTGAGTTCATATAGTGGGGCTACAGCCAGTCAGCCAGGCTCCTCTAGTCTTGGGTGGCATCATTTGAAGCAATGTCTGGGCCAGAACCCTGGAGACATAACTAGGATGGACTTTCCCCCCAGGTCAGGGTACACAGGGAGGTAACCAGGAACTGCCCAATATTCCTATCAAGCTGGAACTGAGGTTCAGAGGCACTGATAGGGTGGAGTGACTATATTTCATTCTTGGAAGCAAGAGGTTATTTTTAAAGAGTACCGAGGACTTAGTCCTTTTTTTGATTTTC
Source organism: Cricetulus griseus (assembly GCF_003668045.3). Classification (NCBI taxonomy): domain Eukaryota; kingdom Metazoa; phylum Chordata; class Mammalia; order Rodentia; family Cricetidae; genus Cricetulus; species Cricetulus griseus. The sequence continues at coordinate 109,350,342 of NC_048600.1, forward strand.
AAGGGCAGAAACCCATGAGTGCCAAAAAGGATAGGACTCAATAGGGATGCTTTATGTCCTCTGTGTGTGTGTTTGTGTGTGTGTGTGTGTGTGTGTGTGTGTGTGTGTGTGTTACACGCTTGTTTTCTTTTATCTTCTTCCAGCTTTGTGTCTTGGAACAAGTGATTTAGTGGGACGAAAGGGGACAAGACTTTGGAATTTGGAATGGGGACAGAAAGGGGGGGAGATGGACCATTCTCATCAAGGGAATGTGGGAATTGGAACAAGAAATAAAAGTCTCTCAATGTATGCATCCCCCACCCAGGTCATGCCGCCCCAAGCCTCAAATATGCAGCTCTCCTTTGGGCTGCATGGGTGAACTGGGGACTTGCTTTTGTTTTAAGAGTAAAAACCAAGTCTTTGTCTCTAGCAGGGACTATCCTAGCAGCCTTGAGAGTACTTCCATTATCATCAGTACAATGTCACTACTACCAACCACCAAAGGCCACATTCTCTGAAGGAAAAAACAAGCTGAGGTAGTGTGTGTGTGTGTGTGTGTGTGTGTGTGTGTGTGTGTGTGTGGGTGTGTGGGTGGTGGTGGTGGTGGTGGTGATGTAAGTAAGTGATCCAGATTACTTCTTTGAATTTGTAGGCACTTTCTTTTTTAAAAACAGGCCTCATTCCAGAGCCCCATCAGAGACCCCAGGAATTGAAAGGGAAACCCAGTCTCCCACTCTCCTGGAAGTTGCAATAAACCCCAAAGATACTGACTGGGAGACCCCATTTAGAGACCCTGCCTGTTTTTCCAGTTTCAGGTGTCTATGGGCTGAGGGTCTGGAGAGCTTCTCATCGAACTAGAGTAAAGGCTGACAGCTGAATTTCCACATCAATTTGGTACCATTTCATGGACTATGATGGCATTTACATCCTGATACGCCATTCTGACAACTCAGGTCAAGGTTCAGTGCCAGAATTAGGCTCCTTAAAGGTCCTAGTAACTGAAGCCAACCAAAAATCCAAATTAGAAAAACAAAAACAGAAGCAGTGGCAGCCTAGTGACCCCTTTCTCATTCTTTCCACAGGTTTCCTCCACAAAGACAACCCTTTCTTCTAGCTGCCTTCCCTGGTGTCCCTTTACCCCTACTCTTCTGGGCTGGGTTATCCCTGCAGGGAAGTAGAAACAGCCATTCACATTCATATAATTCTTAGGAAAATTGAAACAGGAGTCTGAGGGGGTGGGTGTGAGGCTTGCCCAACATGCTAACATGCTGGCCACTAGAACAGAACTCGGCTTGAGTTTGCACTATTTGGCAGGACTATCTAAGCTCAGAATTCCCAATATTTTTGAGCGAAACCCAAGCTGAATGCCAGGGATGGGTTTCAAAGCTCCAACCCTTGCAAAGCTAGGGGTTAGAGCAGACAGCTTCTAAAGGACAAGTGTTTGTGTTGGGGGGTAGGCAGACAGTCTTCCTATGCAGCTTGCAGTAGTTGGTGTGATTGCCCAATGCTCCAAGACCAGAGGACCAGAGGCATTTGGTGCCTGCTCAATGGTCCTCAGTTTTCAAAGCCATTCTCTTCCCTCCATCTGCCTTTGACCCCACTCACAGTTTCACTGGCTTGGCTCCCGTTCTAGAAGCTCCCAGAGAGAGCATGCAGCAACGAGGTTCTCCTCTCAGGAGCAGCTCCCCTGGGTCTTCCTTCCAACCAAGGTTTGCCCCAAAAGGTTCTTAAGCCTCAGAATGCTGCAGGACTTCTCAGGTTGGGGAGCTAAGATAGCTAACAGTGGCCTCCTGACTAAGCCCGTCATGCCTCTATCTGTCCAATGGGCAGTTGCAGCTCTTGGTCCCCAGTATCAGTTTCTCTAAAAAGCTTTTCCTCTAAGACATGCAGAGCAGACCTACACTGACTTCATGTTCATGTAGGCATGGAAGAGATGTTCCAGTCCCACACAGGTCCCCAGGCCTGTCACCACGTCTTCTGACTGCCCCTTTCTAGTTACAGGCTCCAGACACTGCAATGTGGCAGGCCTTTTCCAGACTTCAGAAAAGAATGAGAAATTGTGCAAGAGGGAAGAAAAGGGGGGAAATGTGTGTGTTGGGGAGAGGAGGGTAAAATGAAACAGGAGAGAGAGACAGAGAGAGAGACACACAGAGACACATTAAAAGATGAAAAAGGCGAACAAAAGAACTAATAATGCAAATATTAAACAAGAAGGGAAACAAAAAGAATAGTTTAAAAGACGGGTGCTAGAATGCAAGCAACAAAGCGTAAAAGAAAGAAACGGAGAAAATATAAAATCGAAATAACTAAAATCGAAGGAAAGGCAGAAAGAGAAACTCAAAACATAAAAGGGAAAGAAAGAATAAAAAAAGGAAAGAAAGCCAACAAAAGACTAAAGACAGGGAAAATATAGTCTGAAGAAAAGAATGAAGGAAAGCGCAACCGGAAGGACCAAGCCATTCTCCTGAAGCCGGGAGAACGGAGCGACCACAAGACGTTCAGCTGGGCCCATGCAGTCCCGTGGGTCTGGGGAACCACGTTCTTTGCCGAGAAAGAAGTGTCCCAGGCCCCACTGCAAATAAATCATTATTCAGTCACCACCGACCTGGGGGCCGCCGTCATTGCCTCGATATACACTCACAGTTGGGATAAACAGGGCAGCGAGCTCTCACTTTACAATAAAATAAAACAAAATGTAACACATGCCCCTAAGTGGAGCGGGGTGGAGGTGGGGGGGGGCTCGTCTCGCCCCCTCCCTCCCGAGTCCGAGTAGGGGCGGTAGATGACACAGAGGTGCCAAGTCCCCTTGGCCGGAACCCCTGGGGGCGGGTCGGCCAAGCTCAAAGGCCGGGCTGTAAAGGTCACAGGCGGTCTGCAGGGCTGCGCTGAATGGGATCCAGGAGGTAAACAGACTCTTAACTTTCAACTTGGCCTTGACCTTCCTGGAAGTGTCTGGCGGGTATGTAAAGGAGCATGCCGAGGCTTTCAATGCCTTTGGTTGGGTCAGTAAAGGGGGCTCTGGAGGCTCCAGACTCCTCCCGGTGGGTCTAACAGGAGGTGCCCAGCGGGATACAAAGGCCTCTGTGTAGCTGGAGAAAGGACTGGGGACCCTGGTGGGGAGACCAGAGCACCAGGGTTGGGAAGGGGTTTGGGAGCAGAACTCCCAGGGAGTCTCAGTTCCTGCTGTCGTAAGAAGTGACCCACGAGTTCTAGGGCAACCGTTGATTTTAAATAAAAGCAGGTGGTTTCATTAGACACATACAGAACACAAATAGAAGTATTTATTCACTTTGCAAAATGTTTTCATATGCAAAATGTCGTTAAGTTGTCATAGGATTCGTGTAAGGTAAGAATTATCAGCACCAGTTTAGAGAGGAGACTAAGTCCTGTTTTAATCAAGTCCGGTTGAGATCTGTGGCCGGTAACAGACAGAGGCACCCACATATATGGACATGCTTAGGAAATAGGAGCTCACTTCACATGCTAATACATTGGATATATAGACCTGTTCCCTGGGATAGAATAGATGCTAAATAAATTACAGAGGGAACAAAGCCAAACTCATAGTACTATTTGTGTTGAAAAATGTCTGGTCTGGAGGGAGTTTCTGGCAAAGCTTGTGAGTGTCTCTGGGGGTCAAGTTTAAGCTGGTCAGCCCTGCATTCTACATGTATTCAGCTGCTTTATTTCTGTGTATATTAGTACAAATACTTTATCTCCAAAAAAGCTCTCAGTTGCATGCAATGCTGCTGTGATTTTTTCAAAGTATGTTATAGGTAGAACCCAGGGCCACCCACATGATAGGCAACCACTGCTGTAGATTCATTTTGTTTAATTATTTTTTTCTCACAAATTGAGAAATAACTGGTGGGGTGGGAGGAGTGCAGAAATTCCAAGTGTACAGCTTGATGCATTTTTACAAAGTGGATATACCCACACTACCAGCATCCACATTGAGATACTATTCCTAGAAAGTCTCTTTGTTACCCTCCCAGCCCCTTCCCCCGGCACATTTCTGTTCTGACCTCAGTCATGATCCACAGTTCTTGAACCATGTAGACAGGAAACCATACACACTCCCTCTTTTATGCCTGGCTTCTTCCTCCAGCAGGTAAGTAGAACTTGTCCACGTTGACTTTAGCGGTGGTTTTCTGGTTTTTTAGTCCCGGTGCTTAACGCTGGTATTTCTTTGCTGATCCCACTGTTGATGGAATTTGACTAGTTTCCAGTTTTGAGGTTCTATTGGTAATGCTGCGACAGACCCAGTGCGTGGCACCACTATTCCTCTTTGTCCTTTTTTAAAAACATGGAACCCAGTGGGGACATAGGTCGTTGATAGAATGCTTACCTAGCACGTGTGAGGCTCTGGGTTCAATTCTGAGCACACAAAAAAAGCAAAGTAAAATATTTCCTTCTTATAATCCCAGCAGCCCTGGGGATGTAGAAACAGGAAGATGGAAATCTCAGTAATATCTTTAGTTACACAGGGAGCTTGAGGTCAGCCTCCACTCATGAAGTGCTGTGAGAATTTGCATGTTGTTGCTTCCAGGAGCCACGCAAATCTTCTGAATCTCAATGCAGTGGCAGCGATCTGCTGAGGAAAGTACTAGAACATATCCCCTGGTAGATATACATTTCCCTTTGTGCCCAGAAATGTAGTGTGTGTGTGTGTGTGTGTGTGTGTGGCTATGATGTTTTTTCTTTCTTTCTTTTTTTTAAATTTAAGGGTGTGCCCATGCTCTATCAGCAACACATATTTCCTCTCCTTACGCCAAGACAGGGTATCTCTGTGTAACCCTAGCTGTCCTGGAACACATTCCATAGACCAGGCTGGCCTTGAACTCAGAGATCCGCCTGCCCCTGCCTCCCTAAAGCTGGGATCTAATGCATGCACCACCACCACCATAGCTTCTACTTCAGGGAGGCTATGGGTGTTTCTGCCTAGCAAAAGCTAAAAAACTGGCACTCTGCCTTGAAAAAACTGAAATGCTGTCAGTCTTTAGGATAAAATCCTGTATTCCTTCCCTTTGTGATTAGGTAAGCAGCCAGCTTGATGAAACTCTGGATAATCCTGAAGGGACCCCTTCCTTTTCTTTCCTGTTCTCAAATGTGGTAAAAATCAGCTGAGGTGTCTTCGCTTGTGGACAATTACTAGTGATGCTTGTTGAGTGATCCACAGTGTGCTACAAGCCTACAGTTCGGAGCAATTCTGCCTTTCATAGACCTTTTCACATAAGGGGACTCAAGTTCAAGTTCAGGCTGGTGATAGACTAGGCTGAGCCCACCCAGAGCTCAAGGTGATCCATTCCTTATTACAACCAAACCCTTGGTATAATAGAAAAGTTCGAATTTTCTGCAGGGAAAAAAAAAAGAGAGAGTTTTTTAGAAAACTAGAAAATGTAGAATTCCATGTGGGAGTGATGTAGAAAAAAAGAAAATCTTTAAAGGCAAAATTGTGTAAAGAGCCATTTGAATCCACAGCACAATAGGCCCCAACAGAGGGGCCTCGGGCAGTTCTAGCAGTTGGGACACCCCTGCTCCCTCATCTTCCTTAACTTCAGAGGAAGTTCAAAGCCCGCAGGAGGGACCCAGGGTCCAGAGCTTTCTAGCCTCTCAATTATGTGGAAATATCCTGGGGCCAGGGTCCGTTTCCTGGGCTTCTTGGCCTATAGAGAGGGTACCAAAGAGTAGAAACGGCCCCCACAGAATCCCCGCAGCTGATTCAAGGACACTTAGCCAGCCTTGGCGTCCCCAGACTGCAGATCCCAGAAAAGGGGGACAAAATCTTGTCCTCCACCCCCCCCCGTTTCCCATTTGCGATGTGCTCCCCTCTCCCTCCCTTCCTTTCCCCCACCCTTGGTCTACTCCTTCAAGTAAAGCCCTGTGCGCCTGTGTCTCTTGGTCTCTTTCTCCACCCTTAAACGGAAATCCAGACCCCCTCCCAGACATCTAGAGGCTCCATTTCCCCTTCAGTTCCGGCCATTGCGTGCCCTGCGCTGTGGATGGGGGGAGTCGCTTTGGCTCCACTTTACCCCTACTGGGGCCTCCAGAGCCTACAGGACTGTGGCTAGGCAGGATCCCTAGGGAAGTGACCTTGCAGGCACTTCCCTGGGCAAAGCGCATTCGGAACAGGAGTGGCAAATACAATGAACTGGGGCTGCTAGTACCCAGGACCTAAAGCAAAGAGCTGCCTGATTCCTATAGTTCGTATTCTCTTCTCCCTCTTACTCAGAAACATCCCTGGGTTATCCCCCACTCACCCCCATCACCAGGAGATGGATACTTTATTGGAGAGCTTTTTATTCTCTCGTTAAACCTGCCAAAGCGCAGAAGACAGAGAGCCAGGAGAGAGAGAGAGAGACAGACAGAGAGGGAGGGAGGGAGGGAGGGAGGGAGGGAGGGAGGGAGGGAGGGAGGGAGGAGAGACACTTACGGAGACACACAGAGACAGAGAGGGAGAGAAGAGAGGAGGCGGAGCCGGACTCCCTGTCCCCTCTCCCCCTGCAATGTCTGCGGGGAGGAGTTTATGAGCTTGTCTCCCCAAGGCCACAGCCAATCAGCGCTCATGCCCAGGCCCCTGCGTCTCTTGCGTCAAGACGGCCCAGCTAGGCGAATGCAGGCGCCCTGCGAGCTGGGAGCGATTTAAAACGCTTAGGGTTCCCGGGGCCTGGGTGGGGAGAGCGAACTGGGTGCCCCCTAGAATCCCCATGAGCGGATCATCGGCCCCATGGAGCACGGCAATTATGCCACTTTGGACGGAGCCAAAGATATCGAAGGCTTGCTGGGAGCCGGAGGGGGTCGGAATCTAGTCGCCCACTCCCCACTGGCTAGCCATTCTGCGACGCCAACGCTGATGCCGACTGTCAACTATGCCCCCCTGGATCTGCCAGGCTCCGCAGAGCCACCAAAGCAGTGCCACCCTTGTCCTGGGGTGCCGCAGGGGGCATCTCCAGCTCCTGTGCCTTATGGCTACTTTGGAGGCGGGTACTACTCTTGCCGAGTATCCAGGAGCTCACTGAAACCCTGTGCCCAGACGGCCACCCTGGCCACCTACCCTTCGGAAACTCCTGCGCCTGGGGAGGAGTACCCTGGCCGTCCCACCGAGTTTGCCTTCTATCCGGGCTACCCGGGACCTTACCAGCCTATGGCCAGTTACCTGGATGTGTCCGTGGTGCAGACCCTGGGAGCCCCCGGGGAGCCTCGACACGACTCTCTGCTTCCTGTGGACAGTTACCAGCCTTGGGCCCTGGCCAGTGGCTGGAACAGCCAGATGTGTTGCCAAGGTGAACAGAACCCACCGGGTCCTTTCTGGAAAGCGGCCTTTGCAGGTAACTTCTACTCTGGCTCCCCTTGGCTCTGAGCATGGGCTACGCTGGCACTTGCTGGGGAGGAAGAAGAGGAGGAGAGAGACTTGGGGTTTGGTAAGGAGGAGCCTGGGGCTCCTTGGTTGCTCATTAGGACCTAGAAGGAGGGTCCAGGCAGCTAGAGGGCCTGGGTGGAGGCCTCGGGGTCAGAACGAGGGGCTTCAGTAGGACACTAGTTGGAGGTTCTTTTACCCCTGAGGCTCTGGGACCAGCCTTTCAATATGACGGGAGAACCTTGGCTCTCTGCTGTTGACTGGGGCCTGAGTGTCCCAGCACAACCCCAGTCTAATTCTACACAAAGGCCAAATGACATAATCCAGTGGTTTTGAGGATGGCAATACGAGATGGGATGGGGCTATTGGGTGTTTCCTAGGGAATACAACCACTTACTTTCTTAGATAAGGTTTCAATTTCGAAAGGAAAAATGTAGATTTTCCTCCACTGGGTGGTATATTGAAGGGTGTGTGTGTGTGTGTGTGTGTGTGTGTGTGTGTGTGTGTGTTGTTGAGTGGGGGACATAAACCTGCTCTCCTGTACATAATTTGCCAATGGAATCTGTAGGAGTGGCTATGTCCAAAAATGCATGAGAGTGACTGTGTGACTGTGGACAAAACCCTGACGGGGTGGGTGTGTTTGCAGACTCCTGATGCGAGGTAGTGATGGTGGGGACGGCCAGCAGGAACAGAGGCAGAGTGAGTGGTAATCAGAGAATCAGGCAGAATCCAGCTGTGCCCCCGTGTGTCCCTGTGTGATTCGGTAGAGCAGGGCCCACACGCAGGAAGAACAGGAAGCGCCTGCAGGATGACGTAGCCCTGAGGCTTGCGGGGCTTAGGTCTGCCTGGTTTTGCACTAGAGAGGGGATTGAGCATGCCTTTCCCTCCCTCCCTTTCACACCACACAGAGCCCAGCACCCAGCATCCTCCTGACGGCTGTGCCTTCCGCCGTGGCCGCAAAAAACGCATTCCCTATAGCAAGGGGCAATTGCGGGAGCTGGAGCGGGAGTATGCGACCAACAAGTTCATCACCAAGGACAAGAGGCGCAAGATCTCAGCAGCCACCAGCCTCTCTGAACGCCAGATTACCATCTGGTTTCAGAACCGCAGGGTCAAGGAGAAGAAGGTTCTTGCCAAGGTCAAGACCAGCGCTACCCCATGAATGCCAGAGGGGGTGAGCAGGGGAAGAGGGTTTGTTCTAGAGGAACCGGGAGCCTGCCAGGGCGGGGACTGGCAGAGGACTCACTGGGCTCAGGGCCCCCAAGAGATGACACCTTTAGCAGGCTACTGAGTTATGGACTGTTCCTCAGGGGCTACCCTGCATTTGCCAGGAGTATGAGGGCTGAAAGGACAGTCCACTCCACCGGGGTTCCAGAGAGCCTGTGTCCGCCATAATCATTCATCCTAATGGCAGCGATAATCTCATAACCAGCACTAATTGCCATGATAATTAGTTTCATATTTTCTATCTAGAGCTCTGTAGAGCGCTTAGAACCCGCTTTCATGAGTTGAACTGATTGTGAATAAATGTGGAAGAAGGTCTTTTTGTAGGACAGTTTCTTCTTGGACTCCTTTCCAGTGTCTGGGGCGGGGGGAGAATGGGGCAGGTGACAAAGGCAGATTCAGTCTTCTAAGGTACACATGCCATGCCCAGCCAGCTGACATATTTCTAAGATGACAGCTGTGCAGGACAGACCATGTTAATTCTCTCTCCTACTCATCTTCTGCTGTGGTCTCCCCGTTCCTCTCCCACCTCCTCTGGTCTCTCTTCTCCCGGCCAATTTCCTAGGCTGAACCCAGGGGGAAGCTCCCATCCCAAATGCTGAGGTTTTGCAGTCATGTGAAAAAAGAGACCAGCGACCTGATTGGGTTAGAACCACCAGAACTGAACTCCAAGAGCATGTGACAGTTAACTGGGCACTTTCTCAAACTCCACTTCTCTGGAAAAATGAGAGATTCAGGCTCTCCTGGTGGTCTTGACCCAATCAGAGTTTGTTGGACATTTAGGAGCTGCACACAATATTCCTAAGCGGTTTGTTGTCAGGGCTCCTTGCAGGCCCAGAGATTGCAGGAGATCAGTCCCCCACGCTATCTCCATGCCTTTTGATTACACACTAGAATATGGGACAAGAAAGAAAACCAGAAAAAAAAAATCAGTGACTCCCTTCCCTACCTTTCTTTCCCTGGTCACTTTTCTTTAGCACCCGAGGAACTTCTCTGCTCTAGGCCTGGAGGAAGGAGGAAACTTTAAAAAATTTTTTTTTCCAGGACAGCAACTGGAAAAAGTGAAGAGACCCAGGATTAGGGTGGAGGGACTCTGGGCACCCAATGCCAAAAGAAGCCTCAGACTTCTTTTGCCTTTTCACTGCCTGGGTCTGGGGTTCCTGAATACAAGGTGCCCGATGGCACCAATGACCAGGACCCAATACAAAACCCTGGGAACCCGGGAGAATAATGGCTGTTTGCAGAAGTAGCACCAAGAGATAAGACACCACAGAGGGGGAGTCTCCTTCCCTGATTCCCTGGACCCATTGTGGGGTAGAACTAAACAGGGGCCCCTGCTCAGCAGAGCCAGCGAGGTCACCCTGGTCATTCTAAACCGTGGGCCAGGTGGAGCCTCTCTGCAATCCAGTGCCATTCCTGAGGTCCAGAGAGGCTGCTGCACTGAGGTGGCTGCGTTGAGTAGCTATCTAATGGTGGGTAGCGGCCAATGTATTCGTGGGTTCTTCCTTTCCAAAAAGGGTTTATGGTTCTCCAAGAAACCATGGGTAAGCCACTGCAGCCAAGAGTTTCTAGAGCTTCCTCCCATGTGGTCTGGTGGGATTCCAGCCCTGGATCCCCTCCCAGGAAAGAAGGAGTTGGGGGAAGATGCTCAGATTCTTCTAAATATGTTTACCACAAAGCAGCCAGGCGTTAGTCCTGGTGGTACATGACTCCAGGTCCAGCTATGGGGATGCTGAGGCAGGAGGAGTGCAGGAAGTCTGAGCTGAAGCCAGCTGGACAGAGTGAGTTCCAGGCCAGTCTGAGCTACAGTAAACCCTGTTTTCTTATTGTTATTATTTTTAAATTAAAAAGTCAAGACTGGCAAAAAGGAGGGAAGAGAGACACCACCTCTGCTTCTTGGTGGCAGAATATTTGTGCCCCTCAGAGATGCTGGCAGAAGTCCTTTGTGACTGGGAAGTCCACCCCATTCCCCCCATAGTCCAGTCTAACGCCCAGCTTAGGTTTTGAAGTCCTCCTTCCACATTGCTCACTGGGAGCCACTTTGGGATAGCTTTGTTTGTTTGTTTTTAGAGGCAGTGTTTCTCTTTGTGTAGCCCTGGCTGTCCTGGAACTCGCTCTGTAGATCAGGCTGGCCTCAAACACAAAGAGATCCCCCTGCCTCCCAAGTGCTGTGATTAAAGGCCTGCGTCATCACTGCATAGCTAGGATAGGTTTTGAAATGATAGGTTTATAACTCGAAAATCTGACCAAAGTGAGCAAACCGTTCCTTGACCAACTTCAGAAAGGGTATGAGGCCTAAGTGTCGATGGGAATGTGAGAAGTGTGTGGGGGCATTCAGGTATGTGACCCCCACTTAGGCAAGGGAAAAAGCCACAAGACGACTGCCATCTCAATGAGCAGATGGCTCAAGTAGAGAGAGGCCTGTGGCGGGTGAAGGTTCTGGACTCCCAGGCTCTAACTTCACCATTCTGGGCCTAAAATTTCAGAGCAGACAAAAGATTTGTGGGTTTTGGAGATTTATTCCATCATCTTTGAACTATTAAGAAGACAAGGGCTCCCCCTTCTGGTAGACATTTGCTATTTCAGGAAACCCTCCCTCCGCCCAAGGTTTTCACCCACCCCCACCCCCAACCATCCTTAAACACCCCAGCCCCAAGCTTCCAGTTTGTAGCAGCCTGGGACCTCTGGCCTCCAGGTCCTAGTCATGTGAAGGCTTCAGGACTAGAAGATGCCAGGAATTCAAGCAGATGTATAGGTCTAGCCTTGAATAAGCCCCGGAGGACAGGAAGGGCGAAGGCACTGTCTACCTAAAGTCCATCTCTTGGTTGGTTACACGGGAATAATAAATTTATCGTCCAAACATAACTTCTCGGGGCGGGTTTCTTACTTTTTTTCTTATTTGTATGGAACCTATGCAAAACATATTTAATTTCATTTTATATTTATCATTCTAGAGAACCCTTTCCCAAACATATCTTGTGAAGGGAATTACTCCCAGTCACACCGACCCTATCAATCACACCGATATCGCTCAGTTATTTATGTGTAAAATACAACAAAATGCCCGTGTCTACCCTTTCTCACCTGCCCGTTTCCTTTTCAGTAAGAGATACTTGAAGCTACAAGAGATCTTTCTTTCTTTCTTTCTTTCTTTCTTTCTTTCTTTCTTTCTTTTTTAAAACACGGAGGAAAACGTGTGACCACAACTTCAGACAACAGTAATGAAAGGACAATTTCCGGGGCACACATTTATTCCGGAAAATAATTGGGGAGCCTTTTCATCAACCAGGTATAATTTTACCCTTCTCTCCGACCCGTATTAGTTCCTCTAGCTCAGCCAGCAACGAAATTGGATCCGATTGTAGCTTCTTCGTCTATACCGTCCCCGGTACTAATATCACTTTTTACTACTAAGCAGGTGGATTATATTAGGCCTCTAGAGATCCAATGAGGGGATAGTGGTAAGTGTATAGACAGGATTTCCGGAAGCTCTTTTGAGTCTAGGTTTCAACCACCGCAAAGAAAGGATGACCCCCAGGTTCCCAAGTTCCGGCCTTTTACTCCTTCTGGCAAACACTTCCGGGGGTTGGGAGAGTGGATAGAACGCTGGTAGGAATGCAGTGGAACGAAATCTTATTTTACCTCTCCTCTACATTCTACTACTGGGGTTTGCGCAAGGGCAGCCCTAGCAAGCACCCCCCCCATCTCGGAGGGGTTGCAGTGTTGCTGGCTCCCCTCCCCCACCGCAGAGCGGGTGCCCGGCTCCCCTCCTCTCCTTCATTAAAGTTTTATTCAAGGTTCTAAGTGCTGCACTTTAATTAGGTTTCTTTCGGGGGAAAACCGTGCCCCACCCCCACCCGAGTCCTGTCTAATAGAAACTCCAGAGCTACAGTCTCGAATTAAATAAATGAACTCGTTACCGTCAATTTGCCATAAAGCGCCCAGGAGGCTGCGGTGGAAGAGAAGAGGGAGGAGATTTCAGTTGCTTTTGAAAGACATTTATGCCATATGCTCACCCACCTGAAACAGTCTCTGGGCAGGAGAGGGGAAAGGCCAGGAGCCGCCCACCGCTCCTGCCCAAGAGCGGGGCACCCTCCCCCCTCCCGGCTCTGGCCGGGGCTTGCCGAGAGATTTAAAACATCCAATGGGGAACAGATGCCAGGCCGTCTTCCTTTCGCGGCTAACAGTTATGGGGGCTGGGGGGAAGGGCACCGAGTGGTCGGAGACCTGAAAGGAAGAATGCCATCATTACCCCTAGGCTCCCCTAAATTGCCTCTGAAACAGGAGGAGCAGCAAAAGAATGCAGCAGCCCCCAGAATTACGGGAAAAGGAAGGGAGCGACTGCTGGCGGTCAGTCTGCGGGGAGGGTCTGGGACTTTGCCATTGAACTTGAAGATCCAGGAGGGTGGTCTTCACCCCTCCACCCCCACTACTAAGTGGTTTATGGGGAGAGTGGGGGTGGGGGAGGTGAGAGGAGAAAGAGGGGGAAAGCGTGCTTCTCTGAGAAAGAAGGAGGCCAAGTTGGGGTAGGTGGTGGCTCGTAGTCTGCAGAGCCACCGGAGACCTGCTGGGAGCCGCTGCCTAGAATGGTCACAGACCTGGGAAACAGATTCTCCAAGCTTCTCTTTGGGCTTGAAGCTATGTTGTGGAGCGCCACTGATCTGGCCTTGCCCCAGATTCAGTAAGGTGGCACCCAGAGTGGCAGTAGCTGGAGTCCTTCTCCAAGCCTGAGGAGGCTGAAATCTTCAGATGTCTGCAGAATTCGGGGCCTAGAAGCAACGGAATCGCCATCACTACCTTTGCAGAGCGAGCAAGGGTGTTATCCAGCCCCTGCCCCCTTTTCCTACTCCAAGAGTTTCTCTTTAGAAAGGTAAACTAACTCATGCGCTGAGTGCATTTCCTATGTATCAACCTGGGACCTGTCTCTGGAAGTCCTGCAAGAATGTTGCTCAAGAATCTGGGGACATTGGAGGTCTCTGCAATAAGGGGGAAGGCCCCAAAACTTCTCTCAGAGGCAGTCTGTCCGGGACATCTTCTTGCTGGCTTTTGAAAAGAGGGGTAGTCATTCAGGCTGAAAGTGACTAAGAAAATGCTTCGAAGTATACGGGGCATTCTTGGCCTAGGCTAGAGACAGGCTTGCTGGTGACAGTCAGTACCCCAGGCATGTGGCTTTATGTTTGTCGTTGGCTGGATGGAATCTTGGCAAAGAAAAAAAACTAATATTGTTAATGTTATCATTTTTATTTAAAACATTTTATACCTGTATCGAAAGCTATACAAAAGTTAAGGATAATGATTTACTAACCCACCCAGCATTAACAAAAAGCAAGAGGATAGTGTTGCATTTATCCTCTGGGTCTTGGGCTCCTCTTTCCTCCCCTCCCCTCCCGAATGCTCTCTCACAGGTTCCTGTGTGCGCTTTTGAGGAGCAACTGCAAGGGCTGCTGTCTCCAGCGCTGAGCCCTTTCTATACTGGCGCATGGTGGGGTTTTGTGGGGCTGATCACCTCCTTAGACCTCCTGCTGCTAGCTTGAAGTTTGGATTGGCAAGTTCGTTTGCAGGCCTGTGAAGACTTGCTAATACCCTTCTAAAAAACAACAACAAAATTCCACCTGGCTCCCTCCACCTTGAAACTCCCTACTGAGGGACACTTTGTAAAATAAAGGAATTGAGACAACAGTGAGTTGCTTTATTTGTGCCACAATGGCACGATTTAGGTCCCAAGCGTGGGGACAAAATCTTTTAACTTCTAAGCTCCAGGTCTTTACCAACTGACAGAACTGGAAACCCAGGCTCTTTCCTATCTCCAACCAACTTCTCCTCAGACAGTGACAAGCACCTGCTTCTTCGTGGGAGCCCTATATTCCAGGTCACCAAGGGCAGGTGCATTGCAAACACCCTAGACCCTGCCTCACTGGGGACTGGGCAGACTTGTCTAAGTGTGAACACAGGATTAAACACCTGTGACAAATGAGTTCAACCAAGTTTTCAAGTACCGAGTGCATGCAAAACTTTCACTAGAGGTGGAAGTCGGGAGATACAATGCCTTTCCCCTAGCCTTGCCTAGCTTCTCTGCCAACTCTTGGGCGGGCAGCCAGACCCCAGGCCTGAAGACTACAGTCTATGTTCTCTGCACTGTGAGGTAGAGGGGCATCTTTGCAAATTATTACAGTCAGGATAAATGGAAAACAGAAGTGAGGCAAATACGCTGGCAACTGGAGAGGTTTTCCGGGAGAGGCCCTGTTTCAGCAGGACTTGGAAAGGTAGGAATATCGAGAGCAGGAGGAGACGAGGAAAAACTAAGAAGAGGCAGGAAAGCGCTGGTCCTAGCGGGAGACTAGTGTAAACCTCCCTCTCTGGACAGGGGTATCTCACAGGGGCCTGGATGCCAGGGCAAAACCTGACACCGATTAGATACCCTCTGGCCCACACAGACTCCGACCACGCCTATTGCCCTCGGGCAGGCATTGCATAGCAATCCTAATGCTTCAGACGCGCGCTGGCGGAGTTCGGGCCCTTTCCGGAGCTCTCAGTTCTCCGACCCTAGGCGAGTCCAGTCTATGCTCCTCCACTATTCCGGAGCTCCAGACCAGAGAGACCTGAGCTCAGCCTTTGTCTGGTGCTTAGGTTTAAGTTCGCTCCCCCTCCCCCTTCAAGCAGGGTTTTGTCATTGAACTTGAGCCAGACTGTAAACATTCCTTTAGCCCTTGGGGAGCCGAGAGGGTGGAGGGGAAAGGAATGAATGGGGCTCTGGAAGGACCCAGAACACCAGAGACCTGGCCTCTCCCACTAAACCACCCGTTTCTTTATTAAAGGAACTCCTGGTCCTGGTCTTCCGCGAAAACGTACGGGGTCTGAGTGTGAAACCCCAACCGTTGAGACCCTGGAGCAAATAAGACCATGAGACCGAAGCGTTAGGCTCCGCGTAACTAGCGTTTTCGTTTTCGAACACTCTCTATACCCGGTAGTTTACCTTGGGTTAGGCAGTCACCTCCACCCCCCAGTATCTTTCTGGCGATCAAGATAAACACGAGCATAAATAATAAAGGATTAACAGCTCCAGCTAGAGCGCGGTCAGAGGTGGATCATCCTGTTGAGCGGTCCTTGCCCTCCCAGTCGCCGCCGCGTGGGTCCTCGCAGCCGGCAGAGCTACCGCCGAACCCCGCGGTGCTCAATCTGCGTCTCGGGACGTGGATGCCGAAGCTCAAGCAACTAGAAGTCTCCCTCTTTCCCGCGGGGGAACATCGGCCTCTGCAGCCGGGGCCCCGGGAAAAGTGCGTCTTTGCCAGAGACCTGCTGAGAGCGGAGGCCGGGGCCTGTCGAGCGGCCTTTGGAACTGGTAATCGCTGGGGTTGTTTCGTTCGGTCGTGCTACATTTTGTTTTAGGAATTCCTGATCCTGGAACCCCCAAGACGAGCCGGTGTCTGCTCCGGGACGAGGGGATGTTTACTGACCCTGGAATGCGGGGTAGAAGGCGGCCCGGGAGAGCCGGGCTGGCCTGCCGGCTTGGTGTGGCTGGGGTGGGGTCCGCGCCCAGGAGTCTCTTCCAGGAGTCACCCCGAGGCCCGCTAAGGAGACCCGAGATACTCCCGCAAGCAATGCAAAGCTTCCGGCCCTTCCCTTTAGGGCCAGAGAAAAGTGCCGGGAGGCAAGTCCTCACCGGCAAATGGGAAGTGGCCCCAGGGAATTATCCGGATCTGTTGGTGATGCTTTCTCTCCCGGTTACCTGTCGTAAGATTTGTTTGGAACAAATGCCTGGTTATTTTTACTCCTCTGCCCTGCAGCCTTGGCTTTCCAGGCCTTCCGGGCCCGGGAAAGAATTCAGCCAGCCCCTATCCCTTTGTCTTGACCTTGGAAGTTTGGGGGAGGTGGGGGAGACACTCGGGTCAAGTTCATACTCTTTTATCTTTTCGAAGAAATCAGTCCACTGGTTTCATTGCAGTCCGGGAGCGGGGCTCCTAATTGTGACGTTGCGTTGGGGAGGGTGCTTTTGAGAAAGCTTTTAAATTTTAATTTATTGTTCTGTTCTCATCCTACCCCAGCTCAGTTCTGTGGAGGAGAATAATTCGATGCGAGACAAATTAGCCTAATTGGGGAAATACATGCGAAAAAAAGGGGTCTTAAATTAGGTATTTGGCTGATGTGGTTGTTCGGTGCCAGGCGTTTATCAATGTAAAGCATTTACAGTGTTGGGCACCATCATTTCTGCTGAAACCGATTTAGAGGGAAAAGGAGACCACATCCTTACTGCTTCCCCGGAAGGCACAGACTACACACAATAAAAGTACATTTCCACAACATTCTTGGTCATTAAAAAGAAAGTCAAAGTAAAAAAAAAAAATAAAGCTGTACTCTTCAGATCACACCCACCACACCACACAGAATGAAAACAGGGACTGAATTGTATTTCTTTACATGCCCATGGTCTACAAATTTGCAACCACTGTTTCTAGCTAGTTTTTGTTCTCCCTTTCCTATGGTCTGACTCGCAGTGCTGTGCATCCAAGCTTGTTTTAAAACTTGCATTTCCTAGGCCATAAAGCAACTTCCCAGGCCGTTGCAGTTCCTAAATAGTCCTTTAAAATTGCATAATATTTATGAAAGGAATTGCCAGGCTTTAAGAAATCCTTTTCTTCAATGCTGTTCATTTAGGTGGTCAAAACGGTTTCTTCCTCCTAAAGATTGACAGAACAGCTCATTTGCACAGTCAAGACTTTGAAAAGTATTAAACACTATGAAGAAAATAAAAACCGTCCCATAAGCCGCCATCCTATAACCTGCCATGAGGTTTGCTAAGCTTAATCTCCGTTGTGTTTTTGTTGCTCTTTTCTCTATGTACAAATGTATTTCAAGATTGAATTTTGAGTGACTTTTGGTATTTTGCTAGTTAATCTTAAATTAAGAATATTTCCAAGTGTCACTAAATATGTTTCAAAATCCTGGCTTTAACAATTTTGCAATATTTAATCCTTTAGGTGTGCCCCCCCCCCAAAAAAAGCATTGCTTTGCTGGGTCTGTAACTCAGAGTGCTCACCTAACATGCTCTAGGCTCTGGGTTTTATCCTCAAAAAAAAAAAAAAAATGCAGTGTTTATACGTGCAATTGTTAGGCACTTGGAGTGTTTCCTCATTTACTTTCTTTTTTTCTCCTTGAGACCTGTCCATTGTGTAGCCCTTGATGACCTGCAACTTTCCTGTGGGTTGACCAGACCCACAGGCATTTTAGAAGTAATTCCTAAGAAGAAAATTGTCCCCTTAATGTGTTTGATGGGGAGATGCGCGTTGAATCCCACTGGAAGAGATATTTTGAAATTATTAGTTTAAAATTTATGTTTTTACTGGAAGACAGCAAAGGAAGCATTCTGAAGCCCTCCATCAAGATGCTCCACGTTTTCATAACCGTGGCGGTTATGTATCCTGGAGGCAAAGATTCATTAAGCAGAGTGTCAAGAATTTTTGCTTTTTTCTTCTCAGGTTTTAAAACCTCTCTTCTAGGGGCCCCCAAAGCCTGGGTCTGTTTGCGTAGGAAGAGGGCAATGCCGGAAGTAGGTGGAGGAAGTGAATAATGGGGTGGAGATCCATCCAAGCTGGATGGTTCACCCCCTGCTAGAGTATTATCTTTGCACCATAGAGATCAAAATATTTACCAGAAGTAAATATTTGTCCCTTAGTGTAGAGAGGGGGGAAAAGAGAGGGAGGGGGAGAGAGACAGGGAGGCAGAGGAAGGCAAAGAGAGAGGGAGAGGGCAGGAGCTGTTTACCCTCGACACCAGGGCTAACCCTCATCAGCTGGAGAGCCCCAACCCCCGCTTAATGAAATAGAGAGTTTCCTGCAGTTGAACCTAGCCTCAAATTCTGATTCCCTGCTTTGGCCTCCTGAATTCTGGGCCTGCAAATGTGGGTCTCTCGTTCCCAGCTGGACTTTCTTAGTACAGTTGCACTCTTGTGGTTTTGAGCTCCCTAGCCAGTGGAACGGGGTAGAATGGAAGATAAATTGTAATAGGTACAGACAGACACCTGACTGGTGTCGCATTGCCATGGAAAATAAAAGTGGTGGTTGTATCTACACACACAAATGAATACATCGAAGAACTACTGACCCTGACCTCAGGCTCAGGCTGCAGATTTAGCTCAGTGGAAGACTATTTTCCTTAGCATGCCCAAGACCCTTGGTTCACACCTTGGCCAAAGGGGAAGGATACCACAGGCTCATTTTGCATGTATTTTATAGTATTTCACGGATAATGATGACCCAATGGAAGAGCTTGAAGCCTGAGTCTGCTTTGTGGGCACTGTCGAATGTGGTTAGGGATGCCTGCTGATTCTTGTAATGCTAAGGAGAAGAAAAAAGGACACTTCTTCACATTGGCACAGGTAAGTGGTTGTTAAAGTCACTTCTCATAGCCCTTTCCAGGGCTGATGATTTAGAGTCGTCACCTTACTCCATTTTCATTAAGGGTCAAGACAAAGTTGGGTTTTGAATTTTTATGAGAAAGGATATCAGAAATGACTTTCAGTGTTGGAAAAAAAAAAAGATATGTCAGTAGAGCTGGTGGGGGTAACTCAGTTGGTAGAGTGCTTACCTAGCATGCATGAGGCTCTAGGTTCAACCCCCAAAATACCACTATATATCCTTAGCTCACATGTGAGCATGCATACACACACACACACACACACACACACACACACAACACACACACACACACACACACACACACACACACACACACACACACGGTGTCTTTATTTTTAAAAGCCCCCCCCTTTTCTGTGGTATGACGTTAGTGCACATTCTTTCTTTTCTTTTCTTTCTTTCTTTCTTTTTTTTTTTTTTTTGTCGTTGTTCTTTGGTTTTTCCAGACGGTTTCTCTGTGTAGCTTTGGAGCCTGTCCTGGAACTTGCTCTGTAGACCAGGTTGCCCTCGAACTCACAGAGATCTGCCTGCCTCTGCCTCATGAGTGCTGTGATTAAAGGTGTGCTCCTTGAATATTCTTGAACATATCTTTTGGCACCTAAATCTGCTCATTTACAGAGAAAGTCTATGTCCTACAGTAGCTGAATTTAACCTCACTAGCAGGTAGTGTTCCAAAAATCATGTCATCTATACACCATTTGATTTTGTACAAATCAGATTGAGGGGATGGAGGTATCCACAGACCAGAGAATCAGATTATATTGACTTGGATTTCTGTAATGAGTTTATTTTGAAGTCTATTAACAATGTCATTATCCTCAGGATTTGCTGGCATCAAGCTACTCAGCGGGGGTCATTCTTAGTCTTCTTCCTCTTTTGCTGGCCCAGGCCTAGGCACAGTTACACCTAGTGAGGCCTCTGTAAATTGCCCCAAACTCCCCTCAAAAGTCAGTGCAATGAGACGGACTGCCTGACTAAGATCAAAGGTCAGGGTTAGCAGAGACCAGGGATCTAAGGGTTAGTGCCGGAAGACAGAATTTGTTCTCCTGAGGCCTGATTTGGAAGCTCAGTTGAGTCTTAGAAAATTTATTACCTCATGGTCTTGTTAACAAGAATCGATCTATCTTCCCAGGCAAAAAATTCCATTACTGGTGACAGGTGCCTGGAGCCAGCTTATTAAAAACCATCATTTCAACCCCTAGAGTGAACGTGCCCTGATATATTTGGAACAGAATGCTAATTTCCAGCTTCATGGGATCATCTAGAATTCTAGGACATGGAGAGGTCCAGGGGCATTTTAATATTCAAGAGGAAAACAAAGCAAGACAAAACCTGGGCCTGTATCTTCAGCTACGTCCTGGATCCCAGCTGATTTGGGGTCCATACCCCAGGCCATACCCACCTTCTAGAGGGTTAGCACAGTTCAAAGTTCTCCTTTGCTGCTTTGGGTTGGTGCTGGAGACTTCATTCTCATTGTTCCACAGCTGGAGTGTGGATCGAATGAGCCCTGTCCTTTCAAGACGATGGGTTGAATTTACGTCCTGAGTGAGAAAGGTTCTCTGATACATGCTGGGTGACCTCAGACTTACTTCCTAGCCTAGAATGACTGTCAGCATCTTCCTGTTTCTACCTCTTAAGTCTGGGATGTGCCAGGGTACTGGGTATCAAACCCAGGGCTTCATTCGTTCGTTCGTGCTAGGGAAGCTTCCTACCAGCTTAGTTGCATCCGCTAGGGCTTTGTTTTGCGGGGGGGGGGGGGGGGAGGTTTCAAGAAAGTGTTTCTCCGTGGCTTTGGAGGCTGTCTTGGAACTATCTCTTATAGACCAGGATGGTCTTGAACTCAAAGAGATCCGCCTGCCTCTGCCTCCCGAGGGCTGGCATGAAAGGTGTGAGCCACCACCCAGCATCTGCTGTGTTTTAAGAATCGCCAATGTTCCTGTGTGCGTTCACATCTTTTATATTATGTGGTACAATGTCGTACATCAAGAGGAATAGAATCTCCCCATTTTGTAGAGATGCTGAATGAACACTTGCAGGCAGTCGTTTGTTGTTGGAGGTGAGAAAACCTGTACTCAAGACTCTAGCTTCAAACTCTGTCCTGCACAGCACGGGGAAGCACGCAGTGGGTGATAGGACAGACTTGGGGAGATACTGTGTGGAGATCTTGTAGGAATGAGAAATCTTTCACTCTTCACAAGCTCTGTGTCCTCTTCTGGTCTTTCAACTTCCCCAAATTATTAGCAAACTTCCCATGTCACTCAGACCAAGTAAAAAAGAAGTTTTAAGGAAATCAGATGAATGACCTGGTTAAGAATTAATCTTATGGGGGCTGGAGAGATGGCTCAGAGTTTAAGAGCACTGACTGAGTTCAATTCCCAGCACCCACATGGCAGTTCACAACTGTCTCTGACTCCAAGATCTGACACCCTCACACAGACATACATGCAGACAAAACACCAATGCAAATAAAATAAAAATTAATTTAAAAAGAATTAATCTGATGGGGACAATTGCCTAGAATCCAAAAGATCGTGGAATTCATCCCCAACCCAGTACTCGGGAGGCAGAGGCAGGTGGATCTCTGTGAGTTCGAGACCAGGCTGGTCTACAAGAGCTAGTTCCAGGACAGCCTCCAAAGCCACAGAGAAACCCTGTCTCGGATTTAAAAAAAAAAAAAAAAAGAAGAGAAGAATGAGCTATATGTTTTCACTGTCAGTAAGGAGCTCAACCAAAAAGGTTAGGGATAGGTCACTGGTGGTGGTAGCCCAAGCCTTTAATCCCAGCCCTCGGGAGGAAGAAGAGGCAGATCTCCCTGAGTTCAAGGCCAGCCTGGTCTATAGAGAGAGTTCCAGGACAAGCTCCATAGCTACTGGGAAACCCTATCTCAAATAAATAAATAAATAAGTACATAAATAAATAAATATCGAAGGGATGGGCTAGAGTTCTCAGTGAGTGAGTGGTAGAGGAACTGCTTAGCTGATGGAAGGCTCTTGGTTTGATCCCGGGCACTACCAAACAGATAAAGTAAAAACAAAACACAGAAGCTAAAATTCTTGGTGTTGAACCTGGGGTGAAGCTCAGCAGTGGAGCACTTCAAAGGTACAGCAGGGGGAGCAGAAGTTAAAAGGGACCTTGGCTACATGAGACCCTATATCAAAACAACAGCAGGGAGGGAGTGCAGGTTCAGTCAGTAAAGTGGTGTGGTGTGTGCCCTTAAGTGTTAAGGATCAGACCTGAGTCTGATCCCCCAAACCCACACAAAGAAACCAGGCATGGTGGCAGCAGGGATGGGTGGGGAGGAGACAAGCGAATCCCTAGGGCTCACTGGCTGGTATGGACAAGATTAATCATGCAGGCATTTACACACAAAGTTTGAAGGGAGCATGTAGGGATTGGGCAGGTGATTGCTTAGATATAATAGTGTTGGAGATCTCCCTGAAGATGAAGCCAAAGGGCCTTTGTGTTATATAAAATGTTCCCAAGTTTTGTATTTTGGTTTCTGTCTTTTGTTTATTTTTTTGCTTTTCGAGACAGGGTTTTTCTGTGTATCCCTGGTTGTCCTGGAACTAGCTCTGTAGATCAGGCTGACCTTGAACTCACAGAGATTCACCTGCCTCTGCCTCCTGAGTGCTGGGAGTAAAGGCGTGTGCCACCAACGCCCGGCTTGATTTCTGTCTTATTGAGCAACATGCATTTGACACAGCTGCAACAGAATATGAAGCTTCACTATGCTTTTGGCTGATTTCATGGACTCACGCAGTTTTTTTTTTTTTTTTTCTCAGTTATCTAAGAATGGCATATAGTTTGATTTTTCCTTTTTATATTTTTGATTTATTAGTTTTATGTGTGTTTTGCCCATATATATGTATGTGTAACATGTGCATGCTTGGTGCCCATAAGGTCAGACAGGGCATCAAATCCTCAGGAACTGGAGTTACATTAGGTTGGGAGTCACCATGTGGGTGCTGGGAATCAAACCTGAGTCCTCTGCAAGAGCAACAAGTGCTCTTAACCTCTAAGCCATCTGTCCAGCCCCAGGGTTGTCTTTTTGTTTTGGGGAGTGGTGCTGAGGATTAATACAAGAACCTACACAAGCTAGGAAAACATTCTGCTAGAATGCTAACCTCAATATTTAGTCCCTACTATAGGTTTTGTTTTGTTTTGTTTGTTTGTTTTTTAAGATGTATAGTGTTCTGTCTGCATGCATCCCTGCATGACAGAAAAGGCCATCAGATTTCATTACAGATGGTTTTGAGCCACCATGTAGTTGCTGGGAATTGAACCCAGGACCCCTGGCAGAGCAGTCAGTGCTCTTAACCTCTGATGTATCTCTCCAGCCCATATATATATATATATATATATATATATATGCATGCCCTGGCACTAACTATTTAGGCTTTGTTGGCCTTTCACCCAAGGCAATCTTCCTGCCTCAGCTTTGTGAGTTCTGATATCATAGTTGTTAGCCAGCTTGACCCTAAAACATTTTGTCCTGAAAATGTGGGAGGTATTGGCCTTTCTCTGACCTTTCTCAGTGCATCTACATAGTCAAGTTTCCTCCCTTGTATGTCCTCTCCCCACGGTAAAATATTTCAGTAAACAACACAAACTCAAGTTTACAGCTACTTATGCTTCCACAGGAAAATACTGAACAATTGAACATTCATCTGTTGGTGTCACATGGTTTGAGGCTTTGAAAAGCTAAAAACTTAGATTTGGAAACCCTCATGGGAGTATGTTCAGGCGACAAAACCAATGTTGTGGGCCAGCAAGATGGCTCAATGCATAAAGAGGCTTGCCACCAAGCCTGATGACCTGAGTTCAATCCCCAGAACCCAGAGTCAAAAGAGAGAACCTATTCCTGCAAGTTGTCCTCTGACCTTCCCATGTGCTGTATGGCAGGAGCACGCGCGCGCGCGCGCGCGCACACACACACACACACACACACACACACACACCCTGTTGTTTTTTTTTTTTTAAGATTTTATTTACTTATTTATTATGTATACAACATTCTGCTTCCATGTATTTCTGCACACCAGAAGAGGGCACCAGATCTCATAACGGATGGCTGTGAGCTACGATGTAGTTGGTGGGAGTTGAACTCAGGACCTCTGGAAGAGCATTCAGTGCTCTTAACCTCTGAGCCATCTCTCCAGCCCCAAAACCTGGCTTCTATTCCTTCCCAGATTGGTTCAAGATGGTGGTTCCTTTGGCTTTCTGGGTGGGACCACTTTCTGGACCTCAGAACCAAGAAATAGCAGTTTCCCTTCCCCAACAGTAAGACTCCCTGAGAAACAAAGGCTTCCTCTACACTCAAAGCAACAAGGCTTTCGTGGGTGGGGTGGTGGTGGTGGTGGTGGTGGTGGTGGTGGTGGTGGTGGTGGTGGTGGTGGTGATGGTGTGTGTGTGTGTGGGGGGGTGTGAGCGCGCGTGTGCTCGCGCATCTCAGTTCTGAGCAACTAGATAAGCTGTTGCATTTCCTAGATGACCTAGATGGTAGAAGCAAGTCTTTCCCTGTAAAGACATTTTATTTGTCTCTAAGATTTATTTGGAATCATCTCACTGTGTTCCATATGCAATTTTTCCTCTGCCTGTTTCCAAGAACCACATTCACTTTTGGCACAGTTGGTGGGTGAAAGTTTGATTCTGAGCTGAGATCTCTGCTGCCAATTTGTTAAGGGTTTCCCAAGGCTGGTCTGAGGGTGCCACCTCTGCCATGAAACAGGTTGAAGAAGCTTGTCTTGGAGCTTACACACACCTGGATTCATCCCCTAAAGAAACTACCAGGCTTTAAGAAAGCCTGGGGAGGCCAAGTGGGAAAGAAGTAGCCCCTACCTCCCTTTCGGTTTTTTGAAGCAGGCTTTCTCAGTGTAGCCTGGGCTGTCCTGGAACTCGCTTTGTAGACTCTTTGAACTCACAGAGATGCCCTGCCTTTGCCTCCCAAATGCTGGGATTAAAGGTGTGCACTGCCATTACCTGGTTTCCTCTCCATTTAAAAAAAGATTTAATGGGGCCTTTATGGTGGTGGTGCACACCTTTACACCCGGCACTTGGGAGGCAGGAGGCTTTCTGAGTTTGAGGGCAGCCTGGTTTACAGAGTGAGCTCTAGGACAGCCAGAACTACACAGAGAAACCCTGTCTTGGAAATTAAATAAATAAATAAATAATGAAAGGACTTTATATATATATATATATATATATATATATTATATATTTGTTTGTTTTTCAAGACAGGGTTTCTCTGTGGCTTTGGAGGCTGTCCTGGAACTAGTTCTTGTAGACCAGGCTGGTCTCGAACTCACAGAGATCCACCTGTCTCTGCCTCCCGAGTGCTGGGATTAAAGGCGTGCGCTTATAATTTTTATTACGTGTATCTGTGAGTGCCCTGCATATGTATATGGACCACACTCATGCCTGGTGCTTGCAGAAGTCCCAAGAGGGCGTTGAGTTTCCCTGGAGCTGTAGCTGGTTGTGAGCTGGGAACCTGACCTGGGTCCTCTGTAAGAACAGCACAAGCTCTTTACTGCCAAGCCGTCTTTCCAGCCCCTCCCCCTCTTCCTTTTGAACCCCTAAAGGGGGAGCCTCAGTAATGATACTTCCTGTGTCAAATTACTTCCAAGAGAATTTTCTACCCGGACAGCTCTTGCACCCTCCACCCTACCCCTTTAAGTGGAGCCCTGGCTGGCCTGGACCCATGTTCACCACTGTGCCCAGCTGGCCACTCCTCTTTTTAAAGACTTTATTAGTGACAAGGTTTCAGGTGTCCCATCTGAGCTCTAAGTCATTGTGTAGCTGAGGATGAGCTTGAACTTCTGGTCCTCCTGGCTACACCTCCTGAGTGCTGGGATGACAGGTGTGTGTCATTGGGCCCCATTCATGGAGTGCTGGGGATCTGATCCGGGGTTTGGTACATGCTAGGCAAGCACTCCACCAGCTAAGCCAGATCCTAGGCCCTATTAAAGGTTTTTAATGTTTTTGTTTGTTTTTCTTTTTTTTCTTTTTAAAGATTTTATTTATTATGTATACAACATTCTGCTTCCATGTCTATCTGCACACCAGAAGAGGGCACCAGATCTCATAACGGATGGTTCTGAGCCACCATGTGGTTGCTGGGAATTGAACTCAGTTCCTCTGGAAGAGCAGTCAGTGCTCTTAACCTCTGAGCCATCTCTCCAGCCCTGTTTGTTTGTTTTTCAAATAAAACTTTCAGCTGGTGGACAAAAGGGCTTCTTACACACATCATTGCACCAGGCTCATATTCAGACCACTCTGCTGCCCTCCTCTATCTGGACTCCCACTGTTTTTTGTTTGTTTGTTTGTTTGTTTGTTTCATTTGTGTGTTTGTTTGTTCTGCAGATTGAAGTCAGGGCCTTCAGAGAAGCATGGTGATGTGCCTATAATCTCATACTCTGCAGGCCGAGGAAGGAAGATTGAAAGTTCCAAGTCAGCCTAGGTTACAAACTGAGACCCTATCTTGAAAAAGGAATTAAGGCTGTGAGCCAGCTAAGTCCATACCCCACTACTGAGCTACACCCAATCTTTGGAATTCTTTTTTCAAAAAGATTTATTTATTTATTTTATGTGCATTGGTGTTTTGCCTGCATGTATGTCTACGTGTCAGAGAGTTCAGTCCCTTCAAACTGGAGTTAAGACAGTTATGAGTTGTCATGTGGGAGCTGGGAGTTGATCTCGGGTCCTTTGGGACAGCAGTCTGTGCTTTTAACTGCTGAGCCACCTCTCCAGCCCCAGCTATTCTTTTTTTCTTTTTTAAAATATTTACCGTGTGTGTGTGTGTGTGTGTGTGTGTGTGTGTGTGTGTGTGTGTGTGTCTGTGTGTGTCTGTGTGTCTGTGTGTCTGTGTGTCTGTGTGTGTATGTGCATGTGCGTTCAGTATCCGAGGATGCCAGAAGAGGGCATCAGATTCCCTGGAGCTAGAATCACAGATAGTTGTGAGCCACACAACACGGGTCTCTCCAGCTTGTCTTGGCTATCCTTAGGAGACTCAATGCTGACATTACTTTCTCCTCCTGGTGGGACTCCCCTGAGGTCCCTCTTCTGATGTCCCTACCTGGTCACAGTTAATCCTGTCAGCTGCAGAGGGTAGATGGCAGAGAAGGCTGTTCCTGTTGGTAGCAATGAACTCCAAGGAAAAGGACAGCTTCTGTGGAGTTCTGGGAGTTTTCTTTGCCGTGGTGTTCCAGAGAGGCATTTGGGGTACAAGTGAGAGTTCTGGCTGCTTGGGTCCTCTTTACTCAGCCTGTAGTTTGCTGACTTGCCTTGAGGGTCACAAGTCTGCCACAGTGGCTGCCTTAGTAGGTGCTGCATAAATATTGGCTGAATGAATAAATAATGAGTAGAGAAATACAGTCATAGTCACTGCCAGCTGAAGCGCCACCCCAAAATGAAACTATAAAATTGCTTTTTTAATAAAACAGTGGTTTATTTGATAAGTGGTTACCTTTTACTGGCAACCGAGAGGTAAGATGTTCGTGTTATGCAAGTCCTACAACATGACCAAATGCTCCCCTACCACTTCTCTCCCCAGTGTCCCCTTCTCCAAGGCCTCAAGAATGAAGCCCAAACTGCATTATCCTCCCCAAGACAGTATATGAGAAACTCATATACTGGTAACTCATATACAGGGTAACAGTTTCCAGGGTAACAATACATGGTCTAAAGTTTCCCATTGTTTGCGGTGTTTTCACTGACATGCCACTTATCCTCTATGACATGAGAGATAAATTTTTATCTGTATTGTGCAGTTGGGTAACCTTTGAGCTGATGAGGTAGAAGCAGGATCCCACGAAGATTGTTGGTCCTCTGTTCCGTGCCTTTCCAGGTACACCCTCTCCCAACCCCCAGGACTCCATCTTTTACTTCCTTGTGTGTGCGGGAATGTTCTCACCTCTCAGTTTTGCCTACATGAAACCCCCCATTTCCAGAACTCTGTGTGACTGGCATCACATCCGGTCTTCAAAGTTCAGCTCAGACACCTCACCCACCATGAGCCCTTCACCTGGAGCAAATAATCTTTTGTGACGTTGCTGTTCCTTGACCTTATGGTTCTATGAGGATGAGCCTAACAGGCTCTGTCATAGGACTGTCAGATCTTTGGGAATGGGAATTGTGTCCCATTTGCTCGTGTAAGTTCCGCAGTGCCCAGCATTGTGTCTGTCATATAGTAGTGACTCAATAAACATGTGTCAATACCATCCCATTTTCATATGAAGTGAAAAAATATGTAGAGTGCTTCGTTTTATTTCATGGTTTTCTGAAACAGGGTTTCTCTGTGTAACAGTCCTGGCTGTCCTGAACTTACTCTGTGGAGGAGGCTGTCCTCAGACTGACAGAGATCCACCTGCCTCTGCTTTCTGAGTGTTAGGATTAAAGGTGTATGCCATCACCACCTGGCATTTTTTTGGTAATTTTTTAAAAATTTATTTTGTGTGTATTGGTGTGAACATGTCAGATTCCCTGGAACTGGAGTTACAGACAGTTACGAGCCACCATGTGGGTGCTGGGAATTGAACCCAGGTCCTCTGGAAGAGCAGCCTGTGCTCTTAGCCACTGAACCATCTCTCCAGCCCCCATCACCTGGCATTTTTAAGATTTATTTTTATGTGTATGAATATTTTATCTACATGTTTGTTGGTGCACTGTAATCAGTCTTTTTTGGGGGGACTGACAACCCCCAAATAATGACACAGAGACTTATTAATTATGAAAGCTTGGCCTTTAGCTCAGGCTTGTCCCCCAACTTTTTTTTTTTTTTTTTTTTTTTTTTTTGGTTTTTCGAGACAGGGTTTCTCTGTGACTTTGGAGGCTGTCCTGGAACTAGCTCTTGTAGACCAGGCTGGTCTCGAACTCACAGAGATCCACTTGCCTCTGCCTCCCGAGTGCTGGGATTAAAGGCGTGCGCCACCACTGCCCGCCTCCAACTAGCTCTTATAGCTTAAATTAACCTGTTTTTGCTCATCTATGATCTGGCACGGGTTCTTCCCTCTCCTTCATTCTGTACGTCTGACTTCCTCAGTGTCTCTCTGACATCTCCTGCATGCCTCAGATTCTTCTCCAATTCCTGTCTCTCCCTAGAAGTCCTACCCATTCTCCCCTGACTAGCCACTGGCCTTTCAGCTCTTTATTAAAGCAATCCGAAGGTGACTTTCACACAGTATGATCAAATATCCTTCAGTAATGCACCATGTGCATGCAGCGTTCACAGAAGCCAGCAGAGGGCGTTGGATCCCTGGAACTAGAGTTCTAAATGCTTGTGAGCTGCCATATGGGTTCTGGGAATTGAACCCAGGTCCTCCATAAGAGCAGTCAGTGCTCTTAACTGTTGGGCCATCTGTTCAGCCCTCGAGTAGTCTGTTTTGTTATTTTTAACTTTACTTAGTATTATTACATGTTACACATGTAGATATAGTGTGTTGTGTTCACATGCATGTGGACCGTGTGGAGGTCAGAGCACACCCTTCAGAAGTCGGTGCTGTCTTTGCGTTGTGGGCTTCAGTAATCAAAGTCTGGTTGTCAGGCTTTTTTACCCGCTGAGCCATCCAGATGGCCCGTTGTCTATTTTTGCACAATAAGAAGGGAAATAAAAATATCATTGCAAGCCTGGTGGTGGTGGCACACGCCTTTGATCCCAGTACTTGGGAGGCAGAGGCAGGCGGATCTCTGTGAGTTTGAGGTCAGCCTGATCTCCAGAGCGAGTTCCAGGACAGGCTTCAAGGTACACAGAGAAACCCTGTCTCGAAAAACCAAAACCAACCAACCAAACAAACAAACAAACAAAAACAAAACAAAACAAAACAAAACAAAAAACCTGGATGTGGTGGTACACACCTGAAATCCCAGCATTTTTTAATAGTCTTACTATGTAGTCCTGGAATATATAGACCAGGCTGACTTTAGCTCACAGAGATCCATCTGCCTCTGCTTCCCAAGTGTTGAACTAAAGGTGTGCGATGGCAGGCATCATCTTGTTTATGTGTATGTTTGTTTTGAGATAGTCTATGATGTTACTCTTACTGGCCTGTTCCTCACTATGCTGCCCAGGCTGGCTTTGTATTCACGGTGCGCTCCTGCCTCACCCTCACAGGTGTCAGGGTTGCAGGCTTGTGTCACCATTCCAGCTTAATGTTTTTTTGCTTGCTTGTTTTGTTTTTTAGATTTATTTATATTTTATATAAATGAGTGTTGTATCTGCGTGCCAAAAGAGGGCATCAGATCCCATTATAGATGGTTGTGAGCCACCATGTAGTTGCTGGGAATTGAACCCTGATCCTCTGGAAGAGCAGCCAGTGCTCTTAACCACTGAGCCATCTCTCCTGCCCCTGCTTTTTTTTGTGTGTGAGTTAGCTGAATAGGCTCTGTTGTCTGGAACCATCCCTAATATCTCTGCACTTGTAAATTGACAACATCCACAAACTGTCATCAGCTCATCAGCACTATGGCAGGTGGCAGGGCTGTCCCTGCAGAAGGCAATAAAACCCTCCTTGACCTGTGGAAAGTCAGGCAGCAGGTGGGCGAGGAATAGAGGGCAGGAAATAGATGAGCGACAAAGACAGGGAGAAATAAAGAGAAGTGGGGATGGAAAAGACAAGAGCTGGCCTGTGAATGGAGCGCAGTTGGTGTGGTACCTGCATAGCATACAAGTCCTGGCTTCTAGCCCAACACCCCTCAAATGTTTGTAGTGGAACATGATTAGAAGAATCCCAGCACTCAGGAGGTAGAGGCTGAAGTTCAAGGCCATCCTTGGTTGCACAGTGAGTCCAAGGCCAGCTTGAGCCCTGTCCAAGAAAAGGTGGAGGGTGGCAGGGGGAAGAGGAATGAGGAACAGAAAATACATGCCTGGAAAAGACTCACAGGGAAATTCCACCACCAGCCACTTCCCAAAATGATGCCACGAGATCAAATGGGACAAGTGCCCCTCCCATTGTCAGGGGCTTGGGAGCTGCAGGTGAAGAGACTCACCATTTCTAGAGCAGAGAGGCCTGCAGAGCTTTGGTCTTCACTGGCCATGCAGGTGTAGGCCGGCCCTACAGTAACATTTCTGCAGAGGAAGGGGAACCGTCCTCCAGGCTGCCTTGGATCTTCTCAGGACCCAATCCCAACCAATCTTCAGGAGTTGAATTCCCAAAAGCAGGGCACCCTTGGCAGCCTCAGGGGACCACACAGTTCAGTGGGAACCTATCTACCCTGCTCTTGGGTGGTGGGTACAGTTGTCAGGAGCTCTGTCTGTGGCTTCAGGTTCCTTAACTCTGGGGCAGGATTGCCTGGTGCAGCCATGGCTCCAGACTTCACTGCAGCAGGAGGTTGGTTTGTTTTTTTGAGACAGGGTTTCTCTATGCGTCTTGGCTGTCCTGGAACTCGCTCTGCGGATTACTCTTCTATTTTACTGGGCAGCACATGTGTTGAGTCAAGGTTCACATGTGGATGGCAGAGGATCACTGGCAGGAGTTGGCCCCTCCCTTTTATCATGTGGGGCTCAGGGATGGAGATCTGGTCTTCAGGCCCGGCTTCCAGTGACTTAACCTACCGAGGCTTTTTGTAGGCCCATTTTTTTTTTTTTTTTTTTTTTTTTTGGTATTTGTTTGTATATAGTGGTGATATGGGCAACACACAGAAACAGTGTAGAGGACAATGGACAATTGAAAGAGCTGGTCCTCTTTTTCTACAGTGTGGGGCCCAGGTATCAAACTCAGGTTTGTAGCTTGGCAGCAAGCTTCTTTTACCCACGGAGCTATCTTGCTGGCCCAAGTGGGAGGATTTTGAAAAGTGGGAAGAAGGCTAGGGCAGGTGTTAAAACTGATGGTAGGGACTGAGGAAATGGCTCAGTCGGTAGTGTTTGCTTTGCAAGCATGAGGACCTGAGTTTGATCCTCAGGTTCCCTGTATAAATTTTTTTTTAAAGTCAGGTGTTGTGGTGTGCACTTGTAATCCTAAAACTGGGAAGAGGTGGAGACAGGCCGGCTGGCCTAGCCTACATACCAGTGAGAGACAGCACCTGAGGAACAGTAGAGGTCGTCTGCTGATCTCCACATGTGAATCTTAGACAGGTGAGTGCACACTTGCACATATATAAGCACACGCATTCATGAACACGTATACATGAGCGCGTGTACATGCGCGCGCGCGCATGCCGCAGGTGGAAACACTCTGGCTTTGAGAGGAGGGTATGCATGTCCACTTCCAGATGGGATGCCCCCTCATCCTGTTCTCCACTTTGGACTTTTCCCATGCCATTGGCAGAATGTCTATAAGAGAGGAATCCAACACCTTATTATTAAAGGGTGGGAGAGGCTGCACTCTGAATTTTGCCTCACCAGCCTGGGACAATTGGGGCTTTCTCCTGCACCCCCTTTCTACCCCGTTTACCTGTTTCTCTCATGGAAAGTCCTGCCCCCAGCTTTGGTCCTTCCCTGTTCATGATCTTGCCTCTGGTGAAGTCACAGCTTGAAATCATTTCTGCTAAAGACCTCTGGAGGTACAGGTTCTTCCAATTCGTCCCTTGTCCTCCTGTCCAGGTTTCCCGAGGTCCTGGGAACCTCTTTACATTCTGCCCTGACCTTGCTGTCCTCTGTGGCCTGAGGAGGGTCATGGGTCTAGGTGATCAATATTTCTGCTCCAGATATTTCAGATCTGCTTTTTAAACCTGGCAGGGCTGTTAAGGCTGTCAGCTGTGTTGTCCGTGGCACAGCATGTTGCCAGGAGGATGTGGGGAGGAAGCAAGTGGGGAACGGGTACCCTGGGTGAAGTTTCTATCTGTGCCCAAGGGTTCTGGCCAGTTGGACCCAACATCTGGATGTATACGGAACAAAAAAGATTTTTTAAATGAACTCATACTCCAGACATTTGCTTTGCATGCCACTGAACATCTGGACACTGGAAAATATCTGGTTTGGGAACTATGATTTTGTGTTTCTCTTCAGATTTTGGAAGCCTTTGGGTACATCACATTGCCAGCACACTTGAAGTGTACATTTAACTCTTGGCACTCCTTGAGGTTGGCATTCTCTGTGGAGGTGACAGTACTTGTTAGATAACCCACATTCTTCTACAGGCAAAGAATGCAAGACGATCAGATAACCGGGAAAGGATGACCTCTAATTTACTCGAGAGGACTAAGGGGACTCTCTAGAGAGCATTATTCCCATCATCTCCCCACCCGAGCCTCTTGCCTCTCGGGATAAGAGCAGGAACAACCCCTGGCTTTGCCCATCAGCAAATGCAAGCCCAGACTGACTTGGTGCTTGGAGACCATGGCAGCAACAAAGCCTAAGCTCTCGGATTTTTATAAGCTCCAATTTATTGGTCATCCAACAAGCATCGGAGGAGCCAGTTCAGGAAATGAAGCAGGGTCCAGGCCATGCCGGACCCATTGCAGCCTCCTTTCTCCAGGAAACTGCTTGTTGGCCAGGCGAACCCGTCCCAGCCCATCTGACTCGAAGCCAAACACAATCTCTAACACCAAGGCCAAAAATCTCCATTTCTGCCATATTGGCACGCTTCTCCTTCCCCGGGTGGGAGCGATGATAGGAGAGAGGTGACAATGTCTGTGGCTTTGGGAGAGCTGGACCCAGCAGGAGTCTGAGCAGGTCAGATGTTGAAGGGCAACTTCTTGGGTGGGGGTGGGGCAACCAAACAGCTCCGTAGGAAGGGTAGCACGTCCTTGACTTTGGCTCTCTCTGCTACTTCATTTTACTCCTGAGATCCCCCAAGACTCTCCGAATCGTTGTAATGATTTGCCCCGTTTTGTAGGTGAGGAAATCAAGGCTCTGAGAAATCATATACGCTCAGTCAGACAGCTTGCTTAGTCCTGTGTTGGGGGCAGGGCGATTCAAGTAGAGGGCTGGGAGCTCTCTACAGTGGCAGGATGTGTGCTGCCTTAGATTCAGCCCCCGGCACCACAAAACAGAGCAAAACTAAATGAAACAGCAGGCTGAAGTGGAACGGCTATGAGGAATTCACACGGCAGAGAGGTCAGGTGCCCAATTGTTGATGTTTTCATTTCAGTTAAGAACTGGAGAAGAGGGGCTGGAGAGATGGCTCAGAGGTTAAGAGCACTGGCTGCTCGTCCAGAGGTCCTGAGTTCAAGTCCCAGAAAGCACATGGTGGCTCACAACCATCTATAATGAGATCTGGTGCCCTCTTCTGGCAAACAGGGGTACATGCAGGCAGAATACTATACATAATAAATCTTTAGGGGTACATGCAGGCAGAATACTATACATAATAAATCTTTAAAAATAAATAAATGAATTTTAAAAAGAATACCGAAGAGAAGTGAAAACATGCTAGCTGATAAGACTGGTTGATTGCAAGCATCAGAAAGGCAGAAGATCTCAAATAAAGGTCTCAAATCAATCATCTAAGCTCCCTCCCCAAGACCCTAGGAAATCCACAGCAAGCAGAAGAAAAAATGAAGCTAAGAAGGGAACTCCACAAGATTAAAAACAGAAAAAGAAACAAGCTGGAAACTGAAAGGAAGGAGAGGGAGATGGCTCAGTGGTAGCACACTTGGCTGGCATGTTTGAGGCTTGCGTCTGTGCCCTAGCATTGAAAAAAATCAACAACAAAAAATCAACAACAACAACAACACACACACACACACACACACACACACACACACACACACACACACACACGAGTTTAGAGATTAAGGAGATGGCTCAGCATGTGAAGGAGCTTGCTGCTAAGCCTGATAACCTAAGTTAGATCCCCAGAACTCACATGGTCAAAGGAAAGAATCAACTCCTGAAAATCATCCTTTGACCTCCACAAGCCTGCTGAGGCATGAGCACACTCACATACAAATAAACAAATGTAGTTTTTAAAAAATCATTTCAAGGTCGGGTGGTGGTGTCCCACGCCTTTGATCCCAGCACTCGGGAGGCAGAAGCAGACGGACCTCTGTGAGTTTGAGACCAGACTGGTCTACAAGAACTAGTTCCAGGACAGCCTCCAAAGGCACAAAGAAACCCTGTCTCAAAAAGAAAAAAATGTCTTTTAGCTGGGCATTGGTGGTGCACACCTTTAATTCCAGCACTCGGGAGGCAGAGGCAGGTGTATCTCTGTGAGTTTGAGGCCAGCCTGGTCTCCAGAGCGAGTGCCAGGATAGGCTCCAAAGCTACACAGAGAAACCCTGTCTCGAAAAACAACAACAACAAAAAAAAAAACAAAAAACCAAAAAAATTCATTTAAAGTACTTTTAGCTGGGCATGGTGATACATGCTTTAAATCCCAGTATATGGGAGGCAGATGGAAGAGTTCAGGAATTGCTGATGGCTTCTAGAAGCTGGAAGAAGCAGGGGATGGATTTTTCCCTGGAGCCTTTGCAAGGCACATTGTCCTGCCAGCACTTTATTTTTGTCTTATTTATACTATAATTTGTGGCCTCCAGAACTGTCATAAGCCATTAAATGATGTTAATTTGTTACAGCAGCCACAGGAAGCTAATACCCTGTGAACAACTCTACACACATAAATTTGGTGTCTTAAGTGAAATAAAACTACCCTTCAAAAGACATAACCATCAGAGCTCATCCCACATGAAATTGGTCATTTGAATAGTCCTGTAACTATCAAGAAAATTGTAATGAAAACCGTTCCTTCTGCCCCTCTAATATTTTTAGATACAGATGGTTTTACTAGAGAATCTGCTAAGTATTTAAAGGTGAATTAAATTCTCTATATAATTTTTCCAGGAAACAGAAATAGGTGATTATTTCTTAATTAATCTTATGAAAACAATACCACTCTAATACCAAAACCAGATGAAAATAGTACAAAACAGAAAACAACTAAAGACAAATATCCTTCATGAATATAGAGTCAAAAACCCTTAGCAAATAGCAGCAAATAGAATGTAGCAATATAGGACTGGAGAGAAGGCTCGGCATTTGTGAGTGCTTACTGTGAGCCGGGTGATGGTGGCACAAGCCTTTAATTCCAGCACTCGGGAGGCAGTGACAGGCAGATTTCTGTAAGTTCGAAGCCAGCCTGGTCTACAAGAGCTAGTTCCAAGACAGGCTCCAACGCTACAGAGAAACCCTGTCTCAAAAAAACAAAACAAAACTAAGAAAAACACAACTAAGAGAGATTTATTCATGGGTGCAAGTTGGTTTCAATATTCAACACTCATCAATTTAATCTACCATATTAAGAAAATCCACTTGATCATAATTGATGTACAAGAGACATCATGTAAAATTCAATGCCTCTTTAATATGTCTTTAAAAATATTTCAGAAATGTAGACACAGAGGGTGAAAGCCTTACCTTGATAAAGAACACCCAGGGGAAGGAGCATCAGCATCTTATGGCACTCGGCTGAGTGCTTTGTGTCTAAAAGTAATATTAACTCACTGTCTTTACTTAACATACTGCTAGCTGCCCCATCAGCACCATAAAAAAGACAAAGAAATGGATGGCATGTGTGCTGAAAATGAAGAGACAAAGCTGTCTTTGCTTCCAGGTGATATTACTTAAAGGAACCTACAAAGGACATCTAAAGGAACCTACAAAACAAAACTCTTTGGAACGAAGTGAATTCATCACAGACTTAAGAAACACAAACATTAATTTCATTCCCATATGCTGCATTCCAGTAATGAACATATGGACACCAAAATTCAAAATATCATCTGTAACCACTAAGAGAGAGATATATTCAGTCAGTGAGACAGCTCACTGGGTAAAAGCACTTGTTGCTAAACTAGATGACTTGAGTTGGATCCCCAGAATACACACACACACACACGCACGCACGCACGCACGCACGCACGCACACACACACTCCTCCCCCTCTAAATAACTAAATAGATGTAATGTCAGGAGGTGGTGGTACACACTTTAAATCCCAGCACTTGGGAAGCAGAGGCAGGTGGATCTCTGAGTTTGAGGCCAGCCTGGTCTACAGAGCAAGTTCCAGGACAGCTAGGGGTACACAGAGAAACCCTGTCTGGAAAAAAATGTCTTATTTACCTGAATGTATGTATGTGTGCCACATGTTGCCTGGTGCCTGAAAAAGTCAGGAGATTGTGTCAGATCCCCTGGACCTGGAGTTGCACATGGCTGTGAGCTACCCTGGTGCTGGGAACTGAATCTGGGTCCTCTGTAAGAGCATCAAGTGCTCTTAAGCAATGAACCATCTCTCCATATAAATCATCTCCAAAATAAACATTTAAGAAAGAAAACCCTTAAAGGAAGTTCTACAAATCACAAACAGTAGCTGTATTAAAAAATGCAACAATGATGAAATATTTCAAAGGTGTAAATGAACAGGGAGACATGTTTGTGGACTGGAAAACTCAAAAATAGTAAACTCTAGAACTGATAAACTTAATATAATTCCTGGCTGGGCATTGGTGGCACACACCTTTAATCCCAGTGTTTGGGAGGTAGAGGCAGATGGATCTCTGTGAGTTTGAGGCCAGCATGGTCTACAGAGTGAGTGCCAGGACAGCCTTTGAGAAACCCTATCTCGAAAAACAAAAACAAACAGAAGCACACACCTTTCATCTCAACACTCAGTAGGCAGAGATAGGTGCAGCTCTGAGGCCAGCCTGGTTCATATAACATGTTCCAAATCAGCCATGGCTACATATGAGAGAAACCTTGTCTCAAAAAACAAACAACAACAACAACAATAATAATAAGCCGGGCGTTGGTGTCGCATGCCTTTAATCCCAGCACTCGGGAGGCAGAGGCAGGTGGATCTCTGTGAGTTCAAGGCCAGCCTGGTCTCCAGAGTGAGTGACAGGATAGGCTCCAAAGCTACACAGAGAAACCCTGTCTCGAAAAACCAAAAAAAAAAAAAAAAAAACCAAAAAAAAAATAATAGTAATAGTAAATCCCACCTTCCCCAGCTTATATACCCTAGATCCAGGTCAAGTTTATACTTTTAGAGTCTAGTCCTCAACCTTTGCTCACTCAACACTCAGTTGTATCCTTGAGGAGTCTCGTGAGCACATTTGTGAATATCTTGGTTTGCACAAGCAACTTTTCTCTATACCTGAGGTAAACAGCTGCCTTTTGGTCACATCTTGGGCCTACTCTTACGTCCAGAAGGTGGATCAACTAGGGACATTCACAAGCTT
The DNA here is from genome assembly GCF_003668045.3 of Cricetulus griseus. NCBI lineage: Eukaryota > Metazoa > Chordata > Mammalia > Rodentia > Cricetidae > Cricetulus > Cricetulus griseus. Next base: position 109,388,418 of record NC_048600.1, read on the forward strand.
TGGACAATTTGAGCAGCAAATCCCAGTATCCAAGGTACTTAGGACTAGAGCCAGTATGAAGAGAAGCTCTTGTGGTGGTTGGGCCATGGTCTCTCCTCCTAGTGGTCACTTACAAGGGCAAATTATGGAATCCTCTTACCTGATCTAAAGGTCAATAATGCAAGTGAATTTTTGAAAATTCAGAGAATTTCAGAAATATAATTTGCCCCCCCACCCCGATTCCCTGTACTCTTTTTTTTGTTTGTTTGTTTTGTTTTTGTTTTTGCGACAGGGTTTCTCTGTGGCTTTGGAGGCTGTCTTGGTACTAGCTCTTGTAGACCAGGCTGGTCTTGAACTCACAGAGCTCTGCCTGCCTCTGCCTCCCAAGTGCTGGGATCAAAGGCGTGCGCCACCAACGCCCGGCTCCTGTACTCATAAGTACCTGGTGAGGTATGGAGAGAGCTTCATCAAATATATTGATACCTCAGCAACAAAAATACATTACTTGAGCTGGAGAGATGGCTCAGAGGTTAGGAACACTGGCTGCTCTTCCGGAGGTTCTGAGTTCAATTCCCAGAAACTGCATGGTGGCTCACAACCATCTGTAACAGATCTGGTGTCCTTTTCTGGCCTGCAAGAATACATACAGACAGAACACTGTATACATAATTAATAAATAAACAAATAAATACATCCTTTTAAAAGTACCTTACACCGGGCATTGGTGCAGACACTTTTAGTTCCAGCATTTGGGAGGCAGAGGCAGGTGGATCTCTGTGAGTTCGAGACCAGCCTGGTCTCCAGAGTGAGGGCCAGGATAGGCTCCAAAGCTACACAGAGAAACCCTGTCTCGAAAAAAAAAGTACATTACTTTTCTAGGTGGTTAAATGTATAAATAGTTTTATAGATGCCTCTGTAAATTCCTCCTGTTATTTTCTAGTCAGATTTTATCACCAACTGAGTTTGTGCCAAACTTAAGGAAAAAGTTTTTTTTTTTTTTTTTTTTCCCCCGAGACAGAGTTTCTCTATGTAGCTTTGGAGCCTGTGCTGGAACTCGATCTGTAGAACTAAAGGTGTCTGCCACAACCGCCCAGCAAGAAAAAACAAAAACCTTTTTAGATGTTTAAGATTTCAGAGCTTGAAGATATAAAAAATTGAAGAACTATCTAGAACCATCATGCTGTGCGTGGTTGTCCTGTCAAGACACATTTCTGGTCTCCTTTTCCAGGAAGTGTAGCCAGGTTCCCAGGAGTTCACCACAGGATGAACTCGGGTCTGAGCTTCGAGCCGCCGGCATGCATGTTTCCAGTGCATAACAGACGGACGACTCTGTGAGCCAGCCTCTGTCAAGCAGATGAGGACAAAACCCTCAAAAGCATAGTAAGGAATGGCCAGCATCCTCACGTGGACAGGAGCAGATCCTTCCCCACCTGGTGGGCTCAGTTGCCAAGAGAAAAAAATGTTTATTCTTCCTTAAGTAGCTGTAGTTTTGATCTCATAGACAATGGGCTTTGAATTCATTAATAATAGACAAGTGCTAGGCATATTAAAGACAGATGGAGTCTGTACCCACAATGGGCTATAGCTTACCGGGATGCTTTCAAAGCGCAGTTGCTACTGGAGAAGCATGGCCCTGCTGGGAATCCAAGAGGATGGATGCCCTTGGAAACGGAACACAGCACTGGAAGACTACAAAAACGAAAGAGAATGGTGTGTTACCCGAATCTCTGATCATTCTGGCAAAAATACCTGATGGAACAACTTGATTGGGGGGGGGGGTGACTTTGGCTTACAGTTTCAAGGGACACAGTTTGTCATAGAGGGAAGACATGGTGGCTGGGTGGCAGCATGTAGTGGAGACTCTCACTTCTTGGTGAATCAGGGAGTGGAGAGCTCCAGCTAAAAGTCTGTCACCCAGTGGTCTACCTCTGCCAGCCATGCTTTCTGTCCCAAAGCTCCACAACCTTCTAAAACAGTGCTACCATCTTGAGGTCAAGTATTCAAACACATAAACTGTGGAGGGACATTCCACAGCCAGACCATCCGTAACAGGTGGGTTGGATTGCCGCTCCCCTCAAAGTCATGTTGAATTACAAATCCCAGGGCTTTAGAATTGACTTTTCTTTATATAGGGTTGTTGTAGATTTACATCACTAAAATAAGGTCATGGGGCCAAGAGAGATAGCTCAGAGGTTAAGAGCACTGGCTACTCCAGAAGACCCAGGTTCGATACCCAGCGCTTACACAGTGACTCACAACTGCTTGTTGCTCCGGTTCTGTGGTACCAGGAATGCATGTGGTGCTCAGACACACATGTGAGAGAAACACTCACACACATAAAAAATAAAATAAGATTATTGAAGAAGAATGGGTTCCAATCCAACATGATCAGTGTCCTCTTGAGAAAAGGGAGTGTTCAGAGGTGGAGAGAGATAGATGGCTGAGTGCTTCTGGCTCTTGCCGAGGACCCCAGTTTGTTTCCCAGTACTAAGGGTAGGTGGCTCACAACCGTTTTTAAAAAGATTTATTTATTATGTACACAGTGTTCTGCCTGAAGTATGTTTGCACACCAGATTTCATTACAGATGGTTGTGAGCCACCATGTGGTTGCTGGGCATTGAACTCAGGACCTCTGGAAGAACAGCCAGTGCTCTTAACCTCTGAGCCATCTCTCCAGCCACCTACACAACTATTTATAACTCCAATAACTCCATCTCCAGGGGATCCAGCACCCAATTCTGGACACCACTCTCACCTGAACTCACAAGTGTACACACACACACGCACACACACACACACACACATACACACACACACACACACACACACACACACACACACACACGCACAAATAAATCTTTTTAAAAAAGAAGGAAATTTGGACTCAGAGACTGACACACAGAGTACTCTGTCCTGTGAACACACAGAAGTATAGACACAGAGACAGAAGAGGACAGAGACAGGACCTCCTGGGGCCTGATGGTTATGGCAGCAGGTGAAGAAGCCGCCTCCAGGGGACCAGGGTTTTCCTGTATCACCTTCCAACTTCCTGAACTGTAAGAGAACACATTTATCTTGTTTTAAGCCACCTGATTTTGCTACTTCAGCTGCAGGAAATTAATTTTCAGGTGTAAACAGAGGCAGAGATGTGAGAAACAGATAACATACCCTGCTCAAAGAAAACCATGAGTAGCTCTGTCCTCATTGAGCACACTGTGTGAGGCAGGGGCATGGCCTCCAACAGTGTGACTAATCTAGAGATGAGGGGAAAAAAAACTGCTGTTGAATTCAAGATACCCAGAGCTCAAGGAACCCCATGGACGAGGAGGTGAAAATGGGATGGAGCCAGAGGGGATGGTGGACACTAGGAGAACAAGGCCCTCTAAAGCAACTGAGCAGAGCTCATACAAGCTCACCGAGACTGAAGCAGCAAGTGCAGAGCCTGCATAGGTCTGCACAGGTCTCACCAGGTCCTCTGCACACACAGTAAAAAAAAGAAAGAAAAAGAAGATATCTGTTGTGGGATATTTAACCAGGCAAAGATTGCTTCTGCTGTGGAATATTACTTTAACAGTAAAAAGGTGTGTTACGTTTGTTTCTGCTGCATTTGTTTAATGATGTAAGGTTAAGTTACATTTTTATGCTGTATTTGTTTCACTTTGCCTGCCTAAGACATCTGATTGGTCTAATAACAGGCTGAATGGTCAATAGCTAGGCAGAAGAGGGATAGACAGGGCTGGCGGGCAGAGAGAATAAATAGGAGAGGAAATATAGACTCAAGAAGAAGGAGAGATGGGGCTGGAGAGATGGCTCAGAGGTTAAGAGCACTGCCTGCTGTTCTAGAGGTCCTAAGTTCGATTCCCAGCAACCACATGCCCTCTTCTGGCATGCAGGGAGGCAGAATGTTGTATACATAATAAATTAATCTCCAAAACAAAAAGTAAAGAGAAGGAGGAGGAGAGAACAAGGGAGAAAGAGGAACATGCCAGGGGCCAGAAGCCAGACACAAGAAAGATATACAGAAGGAAAGAAAGATAAAAAGCCCAGAGACAAAATGCAGATCAAGGGAAGTAGGTTAAGTTATAAGAGCTAGCAAGAAATGAGCCTAAGTTAAGGCTGAGCATTCATAACTAAAAAGAAGTCTCCATGTCATGATTTGGGAGCTGAGTGATGGCCAAAAAAAAAAAAAAAAAAATCCTGGTGCAGATGACTGCTTTTCAAGGCAGAAGAATAAAGGGGGATGGGGGCTAGCACAGTGGATAGTGCTTGCTTAGTGTGCAAAAGCCCTGGGTTTGACCCCAGCACTTCACAAACTGAGTTAGTGAACTAATGGCCTGAGTTCAATCCCCAGAACCCACATGGTTAGAGAGAGTGGTTCACACAAGGTGACCTCTGGCCTCCACATGTGAGAACATATGTGCAACTCCACACACACACACACACACAGACACCCATGCACACACAAAGTAAGTAAGAAAATAGACAAGTGCAAACTTTATTTTATGTTCACGGGTATCCTGCCCTAATGCATAGTTGTACCACACACACCTGATAAGACCAGAAGAGGGCATTACACCGGCAGTTACAAATTAGCTGTCATGTGGATGCTAGGAACTGAACCAGGTCCTCGGGGAGAACAGCCAGTGCTCTAAATTGCTGAGCTATCTCTCCAGCCCCAAATGTAAAATAAAAAAAAAATGTAAAAAGACTCAAATCCAGACTTTTTAAAGCTCATTGTCTTGCTCCACTTGGGGGGTGTGGGAGCAGTATCTCCATGGATTTTTCTTGTACTTTTTTTTTTTTTTTTTTTTTTTTTTTTTTCGAGACAGGGTTTCTCTGTGTAGCTTTGGAGCCTGTCCTGGCAGTTGCTCTGGAGACCAGGCCTCGACCTCACAGAAATCCGCCTGCCTCTGCCTCCTGATTGCTGGGATTAAAGGAGTACGCCACCAACGCCCAGCTGTACTTTCTTTGGAGTGTGTGTGTGTGTGTGTGTGTGTGTGTGTGTGTGTGTTGTGTGTGCATGGTTGATGTCAGGTGTCTTTCCTCAGTCACTCCCACCTTATCTTTTGAGGCAGGATCTTTCACTGAACCTGAAGCTGACTGGTTCGTCTACACTGGCTGGCCAGGAGGTCCCCCATATCCTCCTGTTTGGCTTGCTCATGGCTGAGACTACAGGCATGAAGTGCTGCGCCTAGCTTATTTACATGGTTCTGGGCATCTGGCTCAGTCCCTCACGCTTACATAGCAAGCTCTTTACTGACTGAGCCATCTGCCCAGTCCCTGATTGGGTTATTATTCATCTCTAGGACTGGGGATTGAACCCAGGGCCTCCAGCAGGCTGGGCAAATGTTCTAACACTAAACTGTTCCCCGAACCATGTGTTGTCATGTTAAAATGGACTCCTGGGGGTCAGTATAGACCAGCTGTTGCCGTTTCTCCTTTTCTGGACCACAGTCTACCTCCACTCTGCCCTCCCGTCGTTGCTGTCATGCAGGCCATTATTCACCTGTCTGTGAAGGGCTGCATCAGCGCCAAGGTTCTCAAGCATGCTTTGGAGAAGAGCAGAGGCCACAGAAGAATGCTTTCACACAGGAGAACGTTCTTAGGACATTCGAAGCCACATGCCCGCTGCATTTTTGGAGATTTCAGGGTTACCACAATTGTTCCCCCATATCTTGCTCTCAATGTCGTAAGTCTCTTAGATGAGTCATTAAGCTGGTTTACTCAATTTATCTTGTGAACATAATAATAAAAAGACTGTTATTAAATCCATGTGACTTGGGTAATGAAAAGGTGGTGGGGGTTTAGGAGGTGCAATAAAATCTCTTAATTAAACTAGGCAATGGCCATTAGACCACTAATTAGTGTCACTTGCTCAGTAATTGAATAGTTAGTATGAAAAACGACTTGTATTAGTATTCCCCTTCATCTCTTCCTCCTCCTCCTCCTCCTCCTCCTCCTCTTCCTCCTCCTCCTCCTTCCTTTCTCTTTTTCTCTCCCCCCTCCTCTAATCCTGGGGATGGTATCCAGGGCTTCATAAACAACACACAAGTGCTCTTCCACTGAGGCATACCCCAGCCCTATAACATTTTGTTGTTGGTGGTGGTGGTTTGGTTTGTTTTTTTCCAGACAGGGTTTCTCTGTGTAGCCCTGGCTATCCTGAACTCACTCTGTCAACCAGGCTGGCCTTGAACTCAGAGATCCACCTGCCTCTGCCTCCCTGAAGTGCTGGGGTTAAAGGTGAGAGGCACCACCGCCTGGCTTATTATCTGGGTTTTAAAGATGAGAAACCTGGAGCCGGGTTGGGGTGGTGGCACACACCTATAATCCCAACTCTGCGGAGGTAGAGTGAGTTCCAGGACCGACAGAGCTACATAGGGAAACCCTGTCTCAAACAAAACAAGACAACAGACACAAGAGATGAGAAGCCTGACCCAGGGATGAAAAGTGACTTCCTCAAGATCACAAAGTGGCGATTGGCACACCAAAAACTTGAACCCAAATCTACCAACTCCGTCACATTCTTTGTCCAGTTTGGCACTACTACCTGGCACGAAACCCAAAGTGATAAATACAGCAAAAAATGCTTCCGGGAGAGTGCCGGCATGGTGACTTAGGGAGGAGAGCCTGAACGAACCAGGAAAGTGTGGAGTCTTGGTAGATGAGGTAAGTTTCGGCCAAGGCAACCAGATTCAACATTTGGCTACTGACAAGCTCACCCGCGGCCACACGGTGACCCCTGCCGGCCGCCGGAGGAAACGCAGCTTCGGAGGCTAACCTCCATTTAGCGTAGAAGAAATGGAGAAGGCTAGCGCTATACTCTGAAAGCTGAGAATACTGCCTTCCCAGTCATTTGAACGCAGTTCTGATGACAGTAGAGAGAGCAGAGAAGAGAGAAGGGTCTTCAGTGAGCTGGTGCTGCAGAATTAAGCCTTCTAGACCCAGATCGTGGCCGGACTCAGGAGTAGGGGTGTGTGTGTGTGTGTGTGTGGGGGGGGGGGGTGACAAAGAACATGCTTTCATCTTCTCAGCCAGAGAGCAAAAAGTAGTAGTGTGGTCTAATGTGTTCATCCACATTGAGGCTGGAGTTCGGCCCTGGAAGCACCCAGACGCTGAGAATGGAAGAAAACATTACTATGACCATGTATATTTCTTCATACAAAAGAAATTCAGGAGGCTGAGTTTGTAGCTCAGTAAAGTGCTTACCCAGCATACATGAGGCCCTGGGTTTCGTCCTCAGAGGCACACAGAAACGGTATCATGATGCACACTTCTAAGTAATCCTTAATCATGGCAGGAGGATCCAAGTTCCCAGTTATCTTTTGTCATACTGAGTTCAAAGCTAGCCTCAAATACACTAGGGAGAAGGAGAAAAAGAGAGACCTTGGAGGGTAGGAAACTATTTACATTTCTTCCTAAACATGGGGAAAAGGGACACACTCTTTGGACAGTCAGAGAACAAGTTGAGATACGTTCCAGGGCCTGTGTAATAGCCCCAAGTCAGGAAAGGGACAGAAAACAGCCCACTAGCAATATAGAGAGGCGGGGGGGGGGGGTCCCTAGCAATCCTGTGTGGGGTGCAGCATTCTCTCTTCCCCAAAACCTGAATACAAACAAGGAGGACAAGGTCAGGGGTGGTGGTACATACTTTTAATCAAGTCCTCATCCTTGGTAGTAGGTACCTTTATCTCACTAGTCCATTGTGTGGATAGGTCATATTTTGTCCATTCACTAATCAACTTGATGGATAGGCACTTGAGTTGTTCACATCTGTAGGCTATAATTAACATAACTAGGGGCTGGAGAGATGACTCAGAGGTTAAGAGCACTGACTGCTCTTCCAGAGGTCCTGAGTTCAATTCCCAGCACCCACATGGTGGCTCACAACCATCCATTATGAGATTTTGTGCCCTCTGCTGGTGTGCAGGCAAATATGCAGACAGAATACTGTATATGTAATAACAAGTAAATAAATTTAAAAAATTAACATAACTGTTATGAATGTTTACACACAACTTCTAAGATGATTTATTTAAAAAATTTTATTGGGGTGGAAGAGATGGCTCAGTGGTTAAGAGCACTAGCTGTTCTTCCAGAGGACTTGGGTTCAATTCCCAGCACCCACACGGCAGCTCACAACTGTCTGAACTCCAGTTCCGGGGGATCTGACATCCTTATACAGACACACATGCAGGCAAAATACCAGTGCATATAAAATAAAAGTAAACTAATTAAAATTTGTATTTGTATGTATTGCGCGTTTAGTGTGTGTGTGTGTGTGTGTGCATGCCATGAGTGTGCAGAAGCTCTCAGAGGCCAAAGGATGGCATCAGAATCCTCAGAGCTGTAATCACAGGAGGTTTTGGGCTATCAGACACAGGTGCTGGCAACCAAAGTCCTCTAGAAGGGCAGCAAGTGCTCTTAATCACTGAATCAACTCTGCTGCATCCCATTTCCATTCTCCTGGGAACCTAGGAGTGAAACGTTGGTCTTTTGATAACTCAATGTTTATGGGTTTGTTGTAAAATTTTGAGACAAGGTTTTGCAATGTTTCTCTGGTTGGCCTCAAACTTGTAATCCTCTGTTGTTGTTGTTGTTGTTGTTTTTAATCTAAGTTGCTCTATTACCAATAAAGACTCAGGAATAAGACATTGGGGTGCAATCGTAATAGATCAAAGAAGCGGTGGAGGAGCAACCAGCTGTCCTCTCCACATTTCCCAGACCGAAGAAAGTACAGAGTCTCTAAGTCTCTCCCTATTCCTTCGTGTGCATCTTTTCTATCTTTATTCCTGGCTTCTCTGTGGCTAATTCTGGTAGGCTAGTCGATGGCTCCACTCCCTGATTCAAGGTTAACTTTATTAACAGTCTCGGAGTGTCACAGAGTGATCACATATCCTGCAACAATCTCCCTGCCTCTGCGGTGGAGTGCTGAGATTACAGGTATGTGCTGCCAGACTCTGCTTTCGCAAAACAGTGCCGAGGTTCCCCATCTTGTATTCTTTCTGAGGCCACTTTCGGCTTGACTAGAATTTGAACTCCTTGATGAGAAGCCCCATATACTAACACTTTCTTGTCCGGACTGCCAGCCCCCAAATAATGACATGGAGACTTATTATTAATTATGAAAACTTGGCCTTAGCTTAGGCTTGTTCCCAGGTACCCCTTATAACTTAAATTAACCTATTTCTATTAATCTATATTGTGCTACATGGCTTTTTATTTCTCCTTCATTTTCTATGTCCAAATAGCTCTATGTCTCACTGGTATCTTTCTGCCTCTTCCTTGGAAGTCCCACCTAACCTCTTCCTGCCGAGCTACTGGCCATCCATCTCTTTATTAAACCAATCAGAAGGTGCCTTGGCAAAGACACACCTTCACAGTGTACAAAAAGATTATCCCACGACAGCCCCATGGGCAATTACCCAACTCTAGTCTAGGAACCCGAAGTTGACATGCCCCAGCAAGCCTATTTTAGCATCTGTTAAACTGCTTGCTTGTGTGAGTTCCTACTCCCACAGCTGCCAATCCAGATACCAGGATGTGGGTTTTGCCTTCAAAAACCCCCTGTTCTGGACACTCTGGACTTGTTCTGGTGCTACACTTACTTGGGTCCCAAATGCTTGAGTGTAGTCCCAGCCAGCTGTAATAAAGATTTCAATTGACTATAAACTGTGTCTGGCTGGTCATCTCTGGTAGGTTCCCCATAACAGAAGTGTCTGGACATGCACATTTTAATGAAATCTTTCCTTGAGATGCTTGTTTCATATCTGAGAAACCATTGACTAAGTCAAGATGGTGAAGGTTTATGCCTGTGTTTCCTTTTAAGAGTTTCATAGTTTTCTTTCTTTCTTTTCTTTTTTCATTTTTGTCTTTTCCAGACAGGGTTTCTCTGTGTAACAGCCCTGGCCGTCCTGGAACTCACTCTGTAGACCAGGCTGGCCTTGGAAACACGGAGATCTACCTGCCTCTGCCCCCTGAGTGCTAGGATCAAAGGCGTGCGCCACCACTGCCCAGCTATAGTTTTATTTCTTATATTTAGAACTCTGATCTATTTTGAGTTAACTTTTGTAGATGGAGAGTGGAGCCCAAATTAATTCTTTTTCTTATAAATATTTGAGGGCCCCAGAACCATTTTTTTGGAAGGCAAACAAAACTTACTTCTTTGAATAAGGTTTTGACACTATGACCATAAACTATAGGTTTATCCCAAACCCCCAATTTTATTCCATCTTTGGGTCCATCTTGATTCCAGGACTGCACTGCCTTGATTCCTACATTGATTGGGAATGGGATGTGTGAAATCTCCATCTCTCTCTCTCTCTCTCTCTCTCTCTCTCTCTCTCTCTCTCTTTCTCTCTCTCCCCTCTCTCTCCCTCCCTCTTCTTCCTCCCTCCTCCCCCTCTAAGATTGCAGTTAAGGCCGGGTGTCTTGGTGCACACCTTTAATCCCACTACTCAAAAGGCAGAAGCAGGTGAGTTGGAGGCCAGCTTAGTCTACATAGTAAGTTCCAAGATTGCTAGGGCTAATAGTGAGACTCTGCCCCGACCCCACAAATGCAGCTAGAGAATACCAGCCTTAACACCGACCTTTTTCTTTCCATTATGTGAGTATGTAATTGTTGTATCATTCATTCCACTGTTCTGTATTAAGTAGCTCTTTGTGCTAGATGGACATTGCAATTAAATGACTCCAACGAATTAATAAACTGTAAACACGGGAGAGAATCTGGCACCCTCTATATTGTGAGTTGTTATTGTTTTAAGCATAAAAACTTAAAAACATCTTTTGAAACCACTCTATCTGGGTCCGAATACTGGGCCTGTCATTCCCTAATGAAATGATCTGAAGCCAGTAACAACTTCTCCAGTTCCTAAGCTGTACAGTGAGATAATAACTATAGCTTCACATGGCTGTTGTGAAAACTGGGTCTCGGATGTCTTCATTGGTGACCCCTTCCACACAAGTTTATAAAGGGCTTACTGAATGGGTGGTGGCAGGACACACCTTTTATCCCTCTGTATTCTGGAGGCAGAGGCAGGCAGATCTCTGAGTTTGAGGCCAGCCTGGTCTCTAGAGTGAGTTCTGAGACTGCCAGGGCTACACAGAGAAACCCCATGTAGGAAAAAAAAAAAACATAACGTAACAAAAAACAAAAACTGACTGCCAGACACATTGGGTCCTTCTTTGGTCTTCTAGGTCAAGTCCAGCAGAAAGCGAGTTGGTGAAAGTCTGAGGCATACCTTTCTGCCCCATGCAGCCGCATTCTTTTCTCTCCTATTCTTAGAGTCCTGTTTCTGGACCAAAGCAGCAACTACGTGGCAGCTCACCGGACCCAGAAAGAAAGCTTCCGACCAGCGGGCGCTGTGGCAGAGATCCTTAGACCTAGGAGCAGGCACAGCTTTCTGAGCGCCGAGCACCCTCTAGCGTCTGTCTATGGTAACGCCGGCAAGCACAAAACAGAATTTCTTCCATGCTTTAGCTTAGAACAACTTGGAGCGAAGCTGCTTTCAGGTCTCCGTTGCAAATCAATATTGGAAGCTTAAAAAAATAACAATACCCAGTATTTCTGATCACTAACGATGTCCCAGACCCTGAGCTAGTTGACTTTAACATGGCTCACGGGAATGGTTGACTATGTGTGTGATATACATACCGTATAAATATTAAGAAACTGGACTAAAGATACAGCTGAGTTTGTAGAGTACTTGCCTAGAAGCCATGAAAACCTGGCTTCAGGTTCCAGCACCGTAAAAACCGCGGGCTTGTAATCATAGCACTGGACAATAGAGGTAGGAACACCAGGAGTTCAAAAGCATCTCTGGTTATGATTTTGAGACCATACGGGGGACATTGTCTCAAAATAACAGAGAAGGAGTGGGAGGAGGAGGAAGAGGAGGAGGACAGGAAGCTGTTGGGAAAGCCAGGAGGAGGCAGAGGTGGAATTCTACTCACACGGTCATAAATTCTTTGTTCTATTATCAAGGGAACAACAACGATGGGAAACTAAGATAGCACTTATTAAATTTCTCCTGGCTACTTGGGGGAAATTTTTAATTTGAGTCAATTAAAATTTATTTCAAGGCATAAAGTATGGACTTCCAGGTTCATAATGAAAGAAATAAAAACAACACTGGGCTTCTAATGTGGTAATTTTGACACATTGATGAGTTCATAAACAAATTAATGGATAAATAATAAAGAAAAATAAACCAAAATAATGTAGTAGATTGTGGCTAGCATTTTAAATATTGAAATAAGGGGCTGGAGAGATGGGTCAGTGGCTGAGTGCTTATTGCAAAGGACCTGGGGTTCAGTCTGTAACTCCATGGAATAATGCTGTCTTGGATTCTGAGGGTACCTGTACTCATATGTGCAAACTCTCACAATCTCTCACAATATGCCCAGCACTTGGGAGGTAGAGGAAGGTGGATCTCTGTGAGTTTGAAGACAGCCTGGTGTATGGAACTAATTCAGGACAACCAGGGCTACACAGAGAAACCCTGTCTCAACCCTCCCCCACCAAAAAAGAGTTGAGATACAACAGAGCAGGAAACCACACTAAAATGTACAGAAACTTAAATTTCTCTGTAACCCAATTTTTCTCTTTCTTCTCTCCCCCAGATAATTCTTCCACTTCTAAATAATATCGCATTGGTGATGCGGTTTCATGGGATGATTTTTGAGGGCTACATTAAGTCCACAGAACTGAGTAAACATTGTCTCCTGCATCTTTTCTTTCAGTCAGGGCAAGAGCCAGGATTCCCACCTCAGCGAAGTGCTCCAGGCCTGGGGGGTTGCTAAGTTCACGGTCTGTCACTCTCCACACATGTATGTTGTCCACCAGCATAGGTGGCTTCTATGTTCATCCTCTGATAGCTAGAAACCAGGCTATGATGGTTAGTTTGTGTATGTCAACTTGACCCAAGCTGAGGGTCACCTGAGAAGAGGGAACCTGAACTGAGGAAATGCCTCCATCAGATTGGCCTGTGAAAGCAATTACTTATATTGTTCTGTTATTAAATAAAACTCCGGCTGGGCGGTGCTGGTGCATGCCTTTGATCTGGGCACTCAGGAGGCAGAGGCAGGCGAATCTCTGTGAGTTCGAGACCAGCCTGGTCTACAAGAGTGAGTGCCAGGACAGCCTCGAAAGCCACAGAGAAACCCTGTCTCGAAAAACCAAAAACCCAAAACCCAAAAAACAAACAAACAAACAAACAAACAAACCAAAAGACAACTCCGGAGTCAGATATTGGGGTAAAAACCTAGAGACATGACCAGTGAACTCTTTTCTCCTTCCTCCATCCAAAATAGCCCAAGAACCTTTCTAAGCCCCTCCCTAATACTTCCTGTGTCCCTCTGTATGTCCTGGGTTCTCCGAAACCTCTACAGCTAATTCTGGTTGCTAGTAGCTAACTCCGCCTCTGATTCAAGGTAAACTTTATAGTCAGTCTCAGGAGTGTCAGTGTGTGATCAAAATATCCCACAACAGGCCTGTAGTCAAATTGGTGGGACACTTTCTTGATTAGTGATTTATGTGGGAGGGCCCAACTCACTGTGGGCCATGCCATCCCTGGACAAGGTGGTCCTGGCTTGTATAAGAAAGCAAGCTCAGAAACAAGAGAACAGGAGAGGAGGATGTCAGGGGTCAGAGTAAGAGTGAAGGGAGACAGAACATCATGGCTGGAGAACATGCCAAAACTACCTGTTGTGTCACGAGTCCTGTAACAGAAGGAGAGCAGCAGAGGTTGGGGGCCACAGGTCCTTGAGATGTATGCGTCTAGTATCTACGGACTTTTCCCTAGGCCCATTTCTGAAGGCATACTCAGCCTGACAGAAGCTCCACTTGGGGACCAGTCCTTTCACATATGTGTCTTTTGGGGGGACATTTGAAATCTAATCTTTAGCAAATTTATCCCAAGCAAAATTAGCTTTCCCTATGTTTTCACTTCTTCTTTCATGTCAGAAAACAAAACAAAAGGAACACAAGGATACAGTACAAGATAGTATTTGAAGAAAATAAAATTGCTGGAGCATCATGAACATAATAGAAGTATTTGCTCTTTTTTAACTTTTAATTAACACCAATAAAAGAAACTTTAACAAAAGAAAAAAAAAAAAAGAAAAGAAAGCAAGCTCATGGAGCTCTTGAAAGCAAGCCCCCGGTAACCAACATTCCTCTGTGGTCTCTGCTTCATGGTTCCTGCCCTGACTGAGTTCCTGCCCTGGCTTTCCTCAGTGATGGACTGTGGGTTGGCTGTGTAAGCCTGTAGCACAAATAAATAAAACCCGGAGACAGATACTGGGGTTCAAGCTGAAGATCAGAGAAGCAAAGCGGCTGTCACTAGCTCTTATCTCTACCTCAGAATGAATCCAGCTGTATCTGTCTCCACCAAACCTCAGACTGCCTCAGACTGACGTGTCTCCTCCTGCCATATATTCCTCTCTAGTGCTGGGATTAAAGGTGTGGTCATCCCAAGTGCTGTGATCAAAGGTGTGAGCTCTGTTTCTCTTTTAGACTGATCCACTCTCATGCAGCCTGGGGTGGCCTTGAACTCACAGAGATCTACCTGCCTTTGTCTCCCCAGTGCTGGGATTAAGTGTGTGACCACCACTGCCTGTCCTCTATGGCTAACTAGTGGCTTAGGTGTGTGACTAACGAGTGGCTTAGCTCTGCACTCTGATCTTCAGGCAAGCTTTAATAGACCATAAACAAAATATTACCACATAAGCCAAATATACCCTTTCTTCCCTAAGTTGCTTTTAGTCTTTATCACAGCATTAGAAAGCAAACTAAGACACATGGTGAATGGGCAAAAGAGAGAGAGAGAGAGAGAGAGAGAGAGAGAGAGAGAGAGAGAGAGGAAAAAGAAGGGGTACCAAAAAGGTCACATGCCTGATCACATGTTCCCCCCCCCAACTATGAGGGTCTTTCATAACTTTCTCAAAGGAGACGAAGACCGGCCACACATGGCTAGGATGCTGTTTCTCTCATGTATCTTGTTATTTCTCTAGCTTCTAGCAGACACCTAGTGGATACTTCAGGATAACCCCAGACCCTGACTGTTTCTGCTTGCCGCTTCTCCTGTCATGGCCTTTGTTTCTCTGCCCTGACCACAGCAGTGTCTTCCTAAATGGTCTCTCTGTATCTGCTTTTGTCCACCTAAGCACACATTCACACAGCAGAGTGATCTTCAAAATTTTCATTTCTTGTTTATAAATTCTTGGTGTCTGGGCTGGAGAGATGGCTCAAAGATTAAGAGCTTGGGCTTCTCTTCCAAGGGACCCAGGTTCAGTTCCCAGCATCCGCATGACAGCTCACAACCATTCCATTGCCCTCTTTGGTCCTCCTCGGGCAACAGACACACACACACACACACACACACACACACACACACACACACACACTCATATACATAAAAATTAAAAACAAAACCTCTCTGTCTTCCATTATACTCAAAATAAAATCCCAACATCCCTCCTTGGTCTCCAAAGTCTAAAAAAATCTGACTTCTGTCTAGTCTATATGTCATGTTTCAGGTAAACAGAGCTATGTAACAATACCTTGTTTCCAACAAAAGCAAAACATATGAACAATAGAAAAACCAAAGGTACAAATATAAACACACCTCAATGAATTTCTAGGGGTTCTTTGGTAAGTTGATACTGTATGCCCTTGATGCTGTCAAGAACCTGTGAGTGGCCTTCTAAAACAAACAAACAAACAAACAAAAGAAGTAAGTAGACCAGCAGGAAAAGGATGGAAAATCTTACTGACATGAAAAAAAAAAAAAAAAAAAAAAAGCTTTGAGAGTTTCATCACAATGCTGGAGACCAAACACAGGGCACTGCTATGCAAGGTACGTACCACCGAGCCACATCCCTGTCCTTAACATACACTTTAAAGTACAAAACAAGGTAGACTTCAGAGCAAGGGACATAGCCAAAGATCAAGGGGCACAAAGAAACATAGGAGCGTGAAGCATAGAAGAGTCATTTTACTAGGATGTGCACCAGTCTCAAATGTGGGATGTGCCTAACACAGAGCTTCAAAGTACAAAAGCACAGAGAGTAACAGAACCCAAAGTAGCAAAAAAAAAAAAAAATCCCACACATTTCACCCCATAGTTAATAAAAGAAAACAAAAGAAAATCAGCAAATACATTGTTGCATAATAAATAAAAAACCCAGAGACTGATTTGGGGGGTTCAAACTTCAAGCTGAAGATGAGAAAAGCAAAGCAGCTGGTCACTAGCTCTTACTCTACCTCAGAATGAAAGGCGATCCTGGCTCCACCAAACCTCAGACTGTAACCTCTCCTTAGCATGGCTGGAGAATCCAGATACTTCAATGTCTTCCTATCCTCAGTGTGGCTGGAGAATGAATGCCTGGTACTGACCTTGCTCCTGTCTTATATATCTCCCTTATGATGGGATTAAAGGTGTGAGCATGGTTACTCTTCACTCTTGTGTAGGCCATGGTGGCCTTGAATGAACAGAGATCTGTTTACCTCTTAATTCTGAGTCCTAGGATAAAAGATGTGTATCCCGACTTCCTGATCTCTATAACTTGAGGCTGGCTTTGCTTTTCTGAATCCTCAGGCAAGCTTTAATAAGTCATAAATAATATATTACCACAAGAAAGAGAAAATTTGAACAAAATTGTCAACATTATTAATTAACATTTACAGATAGACGCAGCAATAGTAGGATGCCTTCTTTCTGGCAGGAGCACAGCCATCAAAAGAGTCAGAAACTGCCAGGGGCGGTGTTCACACTACAGTCCTAATTCTGGGAGAGCCTAGTCAGGAAGAAGTCTGCAAATCTGAGACCAGCTGGGGCTACAGAGTGAGTTCCAAGCCAGCCAGGATAATATAGTAAGATCTTGTCTCAAAACTGGAAAATGGGCAAATAAATAAAACCAGACCATAAACCAGCACTCAGGAGCTGAGGAGCAGTGTGGGGGTAGGAGGACCAGGATCAGGGTAGCTTGGGCTACTTGGAAAGTTGGAAACCAACCTGGTTTCCATGAGACCCTATCCCAAATTAATACATAAATAAATACAAATAAATAAAGATGAAGAGAGAAGGAGAGAGAGAGAGAAGGAGAGAGAGAGAGAGAGAGAGAGAGAGAGAGAGAGAGAGAGAGAGAGAGAGAGTGTGGTGACGCATGCCTTTGATCCCAGCACTTGGGAGGCAGAGACAGGCAGATCTCTGTGAGTTCGAGACCAGCCAGGTCTACAAGAGCTTGTTCCAGGACAGCCTCCAAAGCCACAGAGGAAACCCTGTCTCGAAAAACAAACAAACAAACAAAAAAAAAAAAACAAAAAAAAGAAAAAAGAAAAACCAAAAACCAAAACCAAAACAAAACAAAAAACCAGTTCTCAACAAATTTGAAAAGATTGATATTTATAAAATGCATTCTTTGATCAAAACAAACTTAGACTAAAAATCAGTAACATTAGGAAAAGAAGTCTGTAAATTAAACAACCCATCTCCAGATAACCTAAAGACCAAATGAACCAACTGCAAAAGAAATTAAAAAATACCTTGAACTGAATAAAATGTAATACTAGAACTTTCTCGCCACTGTGTATGAGTGCTTGAAGGGGCACTGTAGCCTTAAGTCTTCACGCTGCAGAAGAGGAAGAGGAAAACCTTAACAGATATGCTCTGTCTTTGATTGTAGTTTCAGAAGTTAGAGCTGTGTGGTGGTGCACTCCTTTGATCCCAGCACCTGGGAGGCAGAGGCAGGGGGATCTTGGCTAGTTCCAGGCCAGCCTGGTCTACAGAGTGAGTTTCAGCACAGCCAGGGCTGCCCAATACCCACACCAGGTGGTTCACAACTGGCAATAACTTCAACTCAAGGGCATACCCTCTTCTGGGCCCTGTGGACACCTGTGCTCACATACATGCTGCATACACACATGTACAGACAAATAAAAATATTTCTTAGCTGGACGGTGGTGGCGCATGCCTTTAATCTCAGTACTCAGGAGGCAGAGGCAGAGGGATCTATGTGAGTCCAAGACCAGCCTGGTCTACAAGAGCCAGTTCCAGAAGAGCCTCCAAAGCCACAGTGAAACCTTGTTTCAAAAAAAAAAACAATATATATATATATATATATATATATATATATATATAATATATATATAATTAGGGCTGGAGATATTGCTCAGTGGTTAAGAACACTTGTTCTTGCCGAGGACCTGGGTTTCATTGCCAATACCCACATGTTACTGGGACTGGCTCACGACCATCTGTAACTCCAGTTCCAGGGGTCCAATATCCTCTTCTGACCTTTGAGAGCACAAGGAACTCACATGACATACTTGCAGCCAAAACACTCACACACATAAAACAAAATAAATCTAAAAAAGCCTTGAAACTTAAAAAAAACTTTAAGAAGTCTTATTTGTGAGTGTGTGTGTGTGTGTGTGTGTGTGTGTGTACATGAATGCATGTACATGTGTGTGCTTGTGTTGGTGGAGACCAGAGGTTGATGTTGAGAGTCTTTCTCAATTGCTTTCCACCTATTTTTTGGGACAGGATCTCTCACTGAACCTGCAGCTCATTGATTTTGTTAGACTGGCTGGCCAGAGAGCCCCCAAGATTTTTGCCTTCTAGTTTTAGACTATTATGAAAAATCTGCTCAGAAATATTCTTGTCTTCCTAGTGCTAGAATTACAGCCACAAAGTGCCCAAGCTTTTTCCATAGGTACTAGAGGTCTGAACCCCTGCCCTTAATGCTTATTGACTATTTTACCACCTAACCATTTCCCCACCTCCTAGGGGGCAATTTTTGTTGCATTTTAAAAAGATTTATTTATGTACACAGTGTTTGCCTGCATGTATGTCTGCATGCCATATAAGGGCACCAGATCATAGATAGTTATAAACTACCATCTGGGTGCTGATAATTGAACTCAGGTCTTCTGGAAAAGCAGCCTGTTCTCTTAACTTCTGAGCCATCTCTCCAGCCCTTTTGTTGTGTTTTACCACATTTTGTTGGTGGTGGTGGTTTGTTTTTTAAGACAGGGTTTCTCTGTGTAGCTTTGGCTGACCTAGAACTTGCTCTGTAGTTCAGGCTGGACTGAAATTCAGAAGTCTGCCTTCCTAGGATTAAAAGTACTAGGATTAAAGGTATGCACCACCACTGATGAGATTACCAACATTTTAAATGCATAAATGCACCAGAGTGACTAAAACAATCTTGGGCAACAATTCCAGGAGCTGGAAAGAATGTAGAGCAAAAATTTCTTCCCTCGATCTTCCTGGGGGAATGTAGATTGATCAACTACTTCAGAAAGCTGTGAGCGTCTAGCAAGGATAAACACACCCCTGCCCTATAACCCAGAACTTCACTTCCAGATCTCTAAGTGCAGGTATCCATCAAAATAATAGACAGGGGCCTGAGAAATGGTGAAGTTAAGACTACTGGCTGCTCTTCCAGAGAACCCGGGTTTGATTCCCAGCACCCACATTGTGGTTCATAACAGTCTGTAACTCCAGTCCAGGGGATCCAAAGCCCTCTTCTGACCTCTGTGGGCACCAGGCATCCCCATCGTGCATGGGCATACATTCAAGCAAAATACCCATCCACACAAATACAAAAAAAAAACAAACAAAAAACCCAACAACAAAAAACCTCAAAGACAAGAATATTTCTGAGCAGATTTTTCATAATAGTCTAAAACTAGAAATAACCCAAAAGTTCCCCGAGATCTGATGGGTAAATAAGTTGTGATGTAGTCTTAACAGTGGAATATGGCATAACAGTGAAATGAGGTTAATTACTGTAGACTAGAACCATAGAGATAAGCCTCACTTTCCATATTGAGCAGATGACGCCAACATAAAAGAATACAAACTTATGACTTCAATTCAATGAAGTCCAAGGACAGATAACACTAATCTGAGATGACAGGAGTTGGCGATGTTTACTTGAAAGGTAGGCATTGAATGGATGCTGCTGACTGGAAGGAGCCACAGAGGTGTACCCTCTGTGGGCACTGTGATCTGGATCGTCACTACACTGACATGTGCATTGTCCTTCATTGCAGTAAAAAGTGCTGAAAAGAAAAAGTAAAAATAGGCATATTCATGGAAGCAAAATTTTTCCTTGTTAGCCAGGCATGGTGGCACATTCTTTTAATACCAGCATTCGGGAGGCAGAGGCAGGAGGATCTTTGAGTTTGAGCCCAACCTGGTCTACAAAGTGAGTACCAGGATAGCCAGGGTTAAACACAAAGAAAACCTGTCTCTAAAAAACAAAACAAAACAAAAAATTACTTTTTTTTTTTTTAATCAAGGGCCACATGCATTCTAGGCAAGTACTCTACCCCTGGCCCTAATTTGTCATAATTTGTCACTTTGATGTGTCATTCTTTCAACAATTTAAGATGGCCATAAATGCAAAAACACACTATTTCATTTGCTCCCATTTTATAAAGGCAGAAGCTGAGACCCAAAGAGAAGAGAGCTAGGTGTGGTGGTCAGATCTGTCATCCTGGAAGTCAGGAGGCCTTGAGTTCACAGCCAGCCTGGGTTACATAGTTAACTTCAGACCAGGCCAACCTGGGCTCCAGTGTGAGGCTCCCTTATTAAGACGTAGGAATGGGGGAGAAAGTGGAAGAGCCAGGCCTGGAATGAGGAGTACTGGCCTAGTAGACAAAGGCTGGACTGAGTCATACTGGGTTCCGTGGTGGCTGAGGAGGGAAGTCTGAGATCTGTGGAAGGGGCAAACTTCTGAATGTGTGTGTGAGTGTGTGTGTGTGTGTGTGTGTGTGTGTGTGTGCGCGTGCGTGCGTGCGTGCGTGCGTGCGTGTGTGTGTGTGTCCAGCCTGGGCTACTTATATATAGGAGGAGGGGGCGCAAGTGCAGGAGGGAAAAGAGGAAAGGAGAAAAGAAACAAATCTGAGAGTTTAGTAAAGCGGCTGTTTGAAAACCTGGCCGCTGGGAGTTGGGAGGCTGAAACTCAGACTAATTACAGAGAAGTTGGAGCCACTGCTCGGGTCTCAAAGAGAAATTTTTAAAAGGTTTAGAATTGCAGGATCCAAACGCAAAGAAGTCTCCGGAGCTGGGCTGGTTAAGTTAAGCTTCTAGACTCTCTCTTTGACCTTGGCCAAGGTTGTTTCCTCTGAACTCACTTGTGTTGTTGAAAAATAATTTCAAAAAGTGGGCAATGTTCAGGCTGGTGCTGCCCTCCAGACAGGAGCTGCTGTGTCTGCGTGGAGGGTGGGAAGTCTTTAGTTGAGCTGGTTGAAAACGGGAGGCAACAGGCCAGGTGGGAGGATGGGAAGGGTGTGTGTGTGTGTGTGTGTGTGTTTGTGTGTGTGTGTGTGCGTTTGTGTGTGTGTGTGTGTTTGTGTGTGTGTTTGTGTGTGTGTGTGTGTGTTTGTGTGTGTGAGAGTGTGTGTGTTTGTGTGTTTGTGTGTGTGTGTGTGTGTGTTTGTGTGTGTGTGAGAGTGTGTGTGTGTGTTTGTGTTTGTGTGTGTGTGTGTTTGTGTGTGTGTGTGTGTTTGTGTGTGTGCGCGTTTGTGTGTGTGTTTGTGTGTGTGTGTTTGTGTGTGTGTGAGAGTGTGTGTGTGTTTGTGTGTGTTTGTGTGTGTGTTTGTGTGTGTGTGTGAGAGAGTGTGTGTGTGTGTTGTGTGTGTGTGTGTATGTGTCGGGGGGGGGGGGGGGGCTGGGGGGTGGGGTGGGGTAGAGGAGGCTCCTGTCCTCTGAGTCTGTCCTAAACGGGAATCTGTCGCCTCCCGCCAAGGTCTGCACTCTCTCTTCCGGGCTCTTCGGGCCTTGCCCCTCCCTCTCACATTCCCAACTCCCAAGGACAACTTGTCGCTGGCTTCAGACGCCCGCTGCGCCTGAGGCTTCCTTCTGTCCCCTGACTCTGCTGCTCTTTCTTCTAGGCTCCTTTTGTCTATTTCTGCACTTGACAATTTCTCCCCGAACTAACTAACTAACTTGAATCTCTCTCTCTCTCTCTCTCTCTCTCTCTCTCTCTCTCTTCCTCTCTCTCTCTCTCTCTCTCTCTCTCTCTCTCTCTCTCTCTCACACACACACACACACACACCCTCTTCTTCTTTCTTCTAGCCATCTGCGTTTTCTTGCTGGCTCTGGCCTGCCCTTGGCATCTCGCGGCCACCCGCTGATCCGACGGCACCCAGGGCGCTGTAGGCTGCTGAGACCGCTCTCGGGATGATCCACGCGGCCTCGCCCCGCACCCGCACCCGCCGGCGCCACGGAGACGCAGGATGCTCCAGGGCCCCCAGCGCCGTGGGCGCCACAGCCGCAGACACGCACGGTTCACGAGGCCTCAAAAGGGCGGGGCGGTGGCCCGGGGCCCGACTCTCGGGTGGCCCGAAGCCGACGCTTGAGTAGCCTGAGGTGCCGCCACCTTGGTCCCCAGACACTTCGGTGCTCCCTCATCTAAGGAGACGCTTGGCGGACCGCGCCGATCCGAAAGGTAGGTGACGTGGTCCCCGCCCTTGCGCTCGTCAGGGGCAGGACCGCCCGCGGAGGAGAGCCACGAGTGGAAAGGCCCTCTTCGGCCTGCGACCTGGTGGCAAGAACTTCGATCACCGATCACCTACTGATGGTGACGAGTGCGAGCGGCTTAGCCCCCACCAGCTTAACCTTGAGCTCCAGACCGACCTAGGTTCCCCAGAGAGACTTGAAGAACGCAGAACCGCCCGCCCGGGTCTCCCCACTCTCTCTGTCCCAACCATCCCTCGTCAACGCGGGTGTGTGGGCCCAGGGTCCCCTCCTCTTGTCCCCCCCCCCCCGCATCTCTATCAACTCCTGTTCTTCCAGCTCACAAGCCTGGACTCCAATCGGACCTAAGGCGACAGGGGTGATCTGTCCTACATGGCCTCCCTGGTGGGGACTGCATAGAAAAGAAAAATGGCCATTCCTTACTTGATAAAAAATGAAACACTAATGTCTGAAATTGTGCGGGTCCAGTGAGGAGCCCCGATGTGCAGATCCAGCATGCTCTCTCTCTAAATGCCCCCTGGAAGACGGAGGAAGAACGCTGGGAGTAGAGGGTTCTTGTTTATTTTTGAGGGACTATGAGAAGATCTATTTCCCCTTCCCTCCGAATTGCCGGCTTTGGTGAGACTCCTGCCTTGGAGAGCGTGTGTCTGACTGAGGGTTTTACACGCCGCCATCTTACTGAAAGCTCACACCACAGAAACGCTGTGTGCATGAGGTGTTTTGTTTTGTTTCTGGATTTGTTTTTGGTTTTTCGTTTTTTATAGAAGGGCCTGTCTTTAATGGAGTGGGCTCAAGGTTGGGGAGGATTGAAATCTATAGGTATGGCTTGTGGGGTCAATGCCACGAGCATTTGAAGTTTGAGAAGGTGGGTAGAGAGCAAGCATGGAGAGTCTGTGCACCCAGGTAGTGTGGAGTTTCGGAGGAGTCACTAAACTTGCAGGAGTTAGGGATTCCATGAGACAACAATCTGCCCATCTCAAAAATAAGCAGCGACTAAAAAGAAGGATTTGTCCAAATATGCCAAAGAGACATGAAATCACATGTTCCCAATTATATTGTGCTAGGTAACAAAAGTAGCAGTGTTCACGTACCTACTGTGTTCACATACCTACTTCCCCCTTTCCCCAAACAGGACAGTCAGCAATGTATTTCACATAAGTGCTATATGCTCCATGTGATAGCATGCTGCCCAGGGCTGGACACTCCAGAAGAAACAGAATAAGACCCACATGGAGGATCTGGTCTTCCCAAGAGCCAAGCTCCTATTTTTTGGACGCACTTTTCTTACTCCTTTGAGGAAAGAAAGACTGGGACTTTTCCTAGATAGTCTTTCAAAATCTTCCTGGGACCCTGGGGCCAATGCCCCTCTTTTTGCACTTGGTTGAGTCCAGAGACAAACCAGCAGGGACCAAATGAAGTTTCCTCCAGTTATATTGCTCTTATCTCCCCGCTCTTAAGGAGAGCCCAGCATGTTGCCTTAAGTTAGAACACACACACACACACACACACACACACACACACACACACACACACCAAAAATAGGAAGGTTCCCAGTCCTGGGCCCTTAGAAGGAGCCTCACTCTACTATAATCAGCAAGACTATGCTCCTTCTGCTAATTATTGCTGTCCCTATCTTCCGTTCACCACAGAAAACCCTGGCCTCATACAAGGACTGACTTTGGGGGCTGAGAACCTAGTATTGGACTTTGCCTCACCCCCAACTTCTGTTCTTCCTGTGTGGAGTAAAACATTGAATTTCAAATGCTGCTGAATTAGGGAGTTTGTTGTAATCCACGGGACTCTCCCTCTCTCAAATCTTCTTTCCATCTTTCCCTCCCTCCAACATTTTGTGTGTTTCCCTCCCTTCAACTGAAAATTCATAGTCTTCCCTAGCTTGGTGAAAAGGGATAGAGAAAAAAAGAAAGGCTATGTGGCCCATGTAGCCAGCAACCAGGGAGAGATACCAAAGGCATCAAAGTAGACCCTGCCCTTCCAGACTTAAAAATTCTTTGAGTCTATAATCCTTCTTCCAAGGTCCAGCAGCATCCTTTTCCTCATGAGGAATAAGGATCATAACTTCTGCAATTTTAAAAAATGGGAGAAGAAAAAATACAGGTATTGAGGCCGCCTAATGTAGAGTGAGTCTACAGTTTGACCAAGAGATCTGGCAGACAGAGAGAGGCATCCTGACTGAGGGCTGGGGTGTAGTGGTGGCGAGGATTGTGGAAAGAATCTGGAAGTGAGACAGGGCCTAGGAGCCCACATGTTTGTCCTGCCCAGCTGCTCCAATGGTTCTCAGTCCCCAAACACACTTTGAATGATAAATCCACACTCAGGATCTGCTTACACACAGAGAGTGCTGTGGCTGCCTTGCAACTTTCCACTCAAGTTGGCCCGACTTGAGCTTCAGAGCATGGGGATCTCAGGACTAGAGTTTAGGGCTTTAACCTCTTGCTCCTCTTCCCCCATACCCCATATTGCCTGCTTCCCCGCCCAGGCTTTTTCCTTTGCAAAATCATGAAGTCCCATAATGTCGGAGGCTTCCTGATTCCTTGAACTTCAGCTTAAGAGCACCTCTCTGAATTGCTGAGGGCAGTTTATGTCTGGGAATGACTATAGATCTTCACTACCCCACCACACAACCTTCACGGGGATTTCTGTACCTAACCAGGTCAGCCATCACCTTTAAAAACGCCAGGTTGGTACTGTGTTCCTCCTCACCATCACCTGTAATCAAAGGACAAAAGCACCCAGGGCCAAAAACTCAGGTTTGGAATTCCAATGTCCTCTTTCTCTGGAAGATGTCAAGGGGTCCCCTTTCCATTCTTCCCTCTTCCCTGCCCCTCTCCAGCCACGATAATTGGGAGGAGAGCTTTTCCCTGGCGGGGATAATTAAGCAAAATGCCCCCACAGCTAGTCACTGGCTTGGGGCTGGTCTAAGTCTCTCCCATCTCCTGGCCTTCCTCTTGTGAGCACTTCTGGACTCCTGTTTAAGTTTGAATCTCTGCTGGAAGGAGGGGGTCTCAGTCTAAAACGCCTAGATAGTAGGTGATGATGAGGAAAAATAGGTTCAAGCCAGTGTGGGCTTCAGAGGGAGAGAGTCTTTTTGTAAAAAGTCTCTCAAAAGAAAAGTTACTCCTCAACTTGTAGCCACAGTGGTGTCTGAGGACTGGTCAGATACTTGGTAACTCCTTCATGGAGAGAGAAGCCAATGATTATATACTTCACTTTTTAAAGGCAATAAAAGAGAGAACTTTCCAATTTCTGCCCTTACCTGTTTTTCAGTCTGGTCCCTCTTTTGCTCAGGGACCGGGGCTTCAGGACTGCAATATAACCCAGAGGAATGTGAGGTCCCAGCAGCAATGCTTTCTGTCCTTCTCCTTCAGGGCGCTTTTCTTCCTTGGCTCCTGGAGGGTCCGGGTACCCCAGAGTTAGGTTATGAGGGGAATGGAGGCCTCGGCGCCCCACCTTAGACTCCGATTCTCGCTGATAGCGAGCATGATGGGGCTCAGTGTAGGCCCTTGGGGAGCACACACTCCCGACGGCACCCTTGGGACTCAGCATCTTCCAGCAACTGCACAATGGGCTAACTCGCAGACGCGGTGCAATCCTCTGGCCTTTCTGCAGCTGTGGAGGTGATGGTTGGGGAGGCAAGACGGAAAGGCCAGTAGACAGAGAAGTGGCCAAGCCTGTGAGCCAAGCTGCATACTGTCAGAGTCGGGAGAAGAGCTGGGAAACATTGGGTTTGTTCTCTGAGCTGCCAACCACCTTATCGGATGGAACCTGGAAGCCTCCAGGGTTTAGCCTGGAGTTCCAATAGCCTGGAGCTGTGGGCTAGCATTGGCGTCTGGAAGTCATATTTAAGGGGTAAAGGGAGGTCGCAGTTACACAGGGAGGTCCTCAAATGCCAAGGACCTGCAGACGAACCTCCATCCCCGCCCTGGGGGACCAGAGAAGATGCTGGCGCTTAAGGAGGTTGTGTCCAGATGCCACTGAAGACTAGAAACTCTGACTCAGTACCAAGTGGGACCTCACCGCTCAGTGACCCAACAATCTTGAGAACCAGGGCCTCCCCGGCTCCCTCCCCAACCCCTCTCTTTTTTTTTTTTTTTTAACCGAGAGTGCATCCTAGATCGCCGAGCTACAGAATACTTCTCTGCCCTTAAGAACAGTTCACTTGCTTCTCCCAGGGCCACAGGCACCAACCCTCCGGCCCCGCCCCGTTTCCCAGCTCTGGAATTCTTTTTTCAGATGCCACTTTCCTGGCCACCATTAACAAACACTCTTGCAAGATCCCACTAGGTCCCCAGCAGAGGGACATTTTCATCCTCTGGTGCCTGCCGATTAATCAGAGAATATTAAGGAGCCAGAGGAGCTGTAATGGGGTGGTTTGGAACGTGGGGGCGCTGATGAGGTAATTATCCACGGGGTAAAGATTGGAAAAGTAGACCTCTGGGCTCTTATCAGAATCCGGGTTTTGGCCACACCACCTGTCCATAGCGTTCAAAGGCTCTCCTCTTGTCCAGCGGTTCTTCTTCCTCTTCGTTTTCTTTCTCTGACGGTCCTCGAGGAACGTTTTATTTGACTCTACTTATATCAACCTGTCAGAGACCAAAATAACTCAGAGGTCACGAGAAGCAGCATACCGGCTGTCTAGGCTCAAGGGTTTTCAAATATAGCTCCTTTGACCTAGCCCTAAAGTGTGGGGGCTGAAAATTTTCCTATAGAGCGAACTATACCCTCAAGAGGAGAACATTTTCAGGGAAGAAAGACTTTCAGAAACTTTCTCCAGCGACCAGCTCAAGACAAGGCAGTAAACGGTAGAAGAAGACCCCATAAAACTTTGGTTAGAGGCACAAAAAGACTGTGTATGCTCCATCATGAGGCAAGTGTGCAAAAACTAGGGTGTTGTAGGTTGCTTATTAGCAGGTACAGGGAAGGCCAGGTGATGGTACCCACTTTATGGATGTCTGCTTTTAATTGGCTTTTCCAAGTCAGTTTCACCATCTTCCTCTTATTCGGTTTTGATTGCTATTTTGTGAACAGCAAGGGAAGGGCTCTTACCATTTTAGGGGCCACTCACTGATACTTTAAGGTTTGATAAAAGGCGTTGTCTCCCCCATTACTATGTCTTTATGTAGCACTCATCAAATTCCACAGATCCTGGAGGGATTTAGAACTACTCAGTTCCAAAGGGCTATTTGGATTGAGCGAAGGAGACAGTCTCTGGAAAATGCTGAAATAAAATGTGGTCAGTTTATGTAAGTTTTACTTCTTTTCCTTCGACTGGCAATTATGCATTTGCCAGACCACCTTTGAAAAGACCCTGGGTTGAGTGTAGTGATCCACAACTTTATTCCAGCATTTGGGAGGCAGATGGATCTCTGTGAGTTCAAGACCAGCCTGGTCTACACGGTTAGTTCAAAGGCAGACAGAGCTAATAGTGAGACCCTGTCTTGAAAAACAAAACAAAACAGAAATAAAGGAAGAAAAGCACCCCGCCAGTCTCTGCCAGACCAATTGCCCACTGAAGCTGGAGTTAGACAGACTATCCAGTGCTAAAACCCTACTGGAACTCCTAGAAAGGAAAGGCTTTCTAGAAACCACCTCCTAGCTTATATCCTGAACTAGAAAACAGGTATCATTTGCAATTGAATGCTGCTTTGTGTCCTTTTACAGACCTACCTACCCAGCCAGTTCCATCAGGGCCCTAAGTCTGTCTGGGATTGAGGCCATGAATTAAGGTTGGGAATATCAATTTTTGCTAAAAGGAGAGGGATTTGCAAATAACATTTTTTCTTCTGGTGCTGGGAATTGACTTTAAAGTCTTGTGTATGTTAGGCAAGCACTCTGCCACAGAGCTGTAGCCCAGCATGGCTTAAATACTTTTATTATCTTGTTTGTAGGAGTGACTAACAGGCAACCTCTGACTTTCCTAGGGGACTTCCTGGCTTCTCCTTGTGTCTTCCTATGTGTGGTTTATTTCAGTTTCATCAAAAAGAGTGTTGCTCTTCTCCTTTAGTTTAGGAAAATTGTCCTCACCCCCTATCCTACCTGGATGAATCATGCACTTAGATTCCCCCAGAAGAAAAGTCGGATCTCCTCAGAACCTTGAGAGTCAACAAACTCCCCCACCCCCTGCCCACCTGGACTATGTTCAAATAAATGAAGGGTGTGGAAATCACCTATTTTATTGTACCTTCTCCCTCCACACACACTCATGTGACTAACCCATGTCTTTCCTGGCCGTTTTCCATTGTCTGTACATTTCAAACAAAGTGACTTGGAGCGGGTAAGACTCTGACCCATTCTTGGTTGACCTCCTCTTGGCTGCCAAACCAGACAGCTCTGGTCTGTGGCAAGAAACCAATGGCTAGCTAGCTAATAGTATTCAAACCCCTGCCTGAAAATGAAAAGAAAAAATAAGCAATTTTCTGCTTGGGACAGCTTAAACTGAATAATCATGACTGTGACAACCTGACCTAAATGTTTTTAATCAGAGCAGAAGAAATATATGCCCATTTGCTCCCTACTTTACTAATTAAAGAAAGCTAATTGGTGATTTCAGGAACTTCCGACTGAGGGTCAGAGCCTCTAGTCATCTTTTCACCCCTCCTTGCCCCACCCTTTCCCCAAAGGACTGTCCCCACCGTGGAGTTGGCCTCTTTCTGGCAGACAATGGGAGGGGATGCTCCAGACCCTCTGGCTCCGCCTTTGCGCCAGAACTTTGGCCCTGAAAAGGGCAAGCAGTGATTGGCCAAAAGTTCTTGCCCAGCAGGGTTGTTCCCTTTCACAAGTCCCCGGACTTGTTTCTGTGAGCCAAGACCTCTCACTGGCTGCCAGGTCGGCACTGCTGAATCGGTGGAGTGTGGCTCCCACTGGAGGCCCAGAATTCAACCTAGTGCTGGGCACGGGGCAGAATTCAGTAAATGTTCCTCCAATGTGGAATAAAAACCCCCACCAGGCAAAAGTCTTCCCCTCGTTGGAGGGTTTCCTGGGCAGGTGCGAGACCCAGTTCTTTCTCAAGCATTTCTTGCATGCTCTGTTTCACTTCAGCCTCTGCCTCCCCCCACCCCCATTTTTTCTATTCACTTTTTATGGTAGGACACTGCTCACCTCAGCAAAGACAAAGGGCCCCCCCAGAAGCTCTTATGCCACAGTTCTTCAGACTCACCCACCCCACCCCATGAGATCCAGATACTTCAGGCTACAGGGAGTTTGAACCTGAAATGAGCCAGATAATTGCCCCAATTCGCTGTTCCTTATTGAAGAGGTAGTTTACGGGCTGTGAGGTTCAAAGGGCCTCACTTTTATGGACACTGCTCTAAGTCAAAAGAATACATTACACACATACAGGCTAAGGCTCACGCCCTCCAACGTAGACTGGTTCTCTAAGAACAAAGGAGACTTCCTCCTCCTCCTCCCTCTTCCTCCTCGCTCTTTCTCTTCCTTGCTATTAGTATTTGCTAAATGTTCCCTGTGCAGCAGGCATCATGCTAAATCCTAGGCACACAGTTCATTAATTATTACAACAGTCTTAAGATCTAAGGCATTCAGTTTTTTGGACGATGCTTAAAGGAAGACATTTTTCACTCAGGAAGTGTGTATCAGAGACAGAGACAGAGACAGAGAGATCAGAGACAGACACACACACACACACATATACACACACACAGAGAGAGAGAGAGAAAGAGAGAGAGAAGAGAGAGAGAGAGAGAGAGAGAGAGAGAGAGAGAGAGAGAGAGAGATTATCCTGCAATGTTGGCCAGGATGTAACATATAACAGGATGGAAATAAAACTGAGACCTTCAAGTTTTGAAATATAGAATGTTTTACTAGACGGGAGATAGTTTGCCCTGCCCTGAAATGAACAAAGAAGTGAGGCAATTAACTGGCTAATTCCAAGACCCAAATGCTTTCCCTTGAAATGGGCGGATAATGAGGCCCACAGTATGTTCGCAGTTGAATTCGCCTGATGTCGCTCCATTTCCCCCCTAACTTTTGCAAATCCATTGGGCAATCACAGTGAGACGTACAGACGCCAGACGCTGCACGTGGACGCGCGCGCACTCACACACAGGAATGCTGACACACACAGACCCGACTTTATTCTGCCTCCAGAGTCTTTTATGACTCAGCCTTGGGAACGAAAATAGGGTTTGGAGAGAAATAATGTGCCCGAGGCCGGGTGGGGCGCAGCTGTTCCAGATGTGCGCTGGGTAATTAGACGTCCGTGAGAGCTGGTGCCCGGCTGGGAAACGTGCGTCCCCTGGGACGGGAGACCTCGGAAGGCACTGGGCCACAGTCTGGCCCATAGTTGGTTCTTGCTGCCCATCCAGGGACTTCCTCTCTCCTCTCTGCCATTCCCTCTCTGCTGAGATTCTTTGGTCTCTGCCTTAGAAATAGCTTTGGCAGATGGTTCCAGAAAAATGGCGACTCTGTCACCTGGGAAGAATAGAAATTTTGATTTTTTTCCTGTCCCACACTTCTCAGGTCTGTTTAGGATCTGAGCTCAAACTCACAGGGTCAGAGTTCCACATAAGGCTCTCTTTGCCCCACCTAGAACTTAATACGTTATTGGTTCTGACCACAAATGCTCTCTGGCTTTGGGGTGTGTAAAACATTCATGCATCTGACACCTTCTTTTAGTTTCACAAGGTTTTCAAACTCCACTTCCCTGTCCAGCGGGCCTTTTTCTTTGGGGCTTTTGATCCAGTATCACTCAGCCAGGAAGGTTATAAATCGGCCATTTCCTGGGGGAGGGGAGTTGACTTGGCTCTGACTCGTTTTTTCTTTGTTTTGTTTTTCGAGATAGGGTTTTTTTTTTTTTTTTTTTCCCCGTGTAGCCAGGCTGGCCTCGAACAGGGATCTGCCTGTCTCTGGTTGCTGGGATTGAAGACCGCACGCCCAGCTTGTCTCAGGACTCTTAGCTGAGTTTCCCCTATCTTCACCTCCAATATTCATTCATTCATTCATTCATTTTTTTTTTTTTTTGGAGCCTAACCTGGCACTCGCTCTGGAGACCAGGCTGGCCTCGAACTCACAGAGATCCTCCTGCCTCTGCCTCCCGAGTGCTGGGATTAAAGGAGTGCATCACCACTGCCCGGCACCTCCAATGTTCTTATGGATTGAGCCAAGTCTGAAAACCAGGAAACCCCTGGTTTTGCAACAAAGACAACCTCTAAAGGTTGTCATTTTAGAAATGAACGGAATTATGCTAAAAGAAAACCACTATGTTTGTTGGCATGGATGGCGGTTACTTGGAATAGAGCATTCGCTTTAAGAATAGAGGGAACGTTCTCCAGCCCTGCTCAATTATTCTTAATTTTTGCTCCCATCTTGGGCTTACTTTTTAATTTCTCCATACATGGGGGCTACGTTTGCTAGTTGGAAGAAGGAATTAGAGATGCTGGCGCTGCGCTGTAGCGGGCTGCAGGGGAGATCAAAGGAGATTCCACAGTGGAAGGCTCCCCAGCGTTGTAGATCTAAGTAGGGTGGGGGCTGGGGAACTGGTGGAGCCTTTCTTAGCTGTCCAATCCTTTCCCAGCCAGCATTCTTTAATCATGTTTCTCTTGCTTGGCAGAGGGCGCCAAAGGCGACGCGCTGGCGGCCAGCTCCAAGCCAACCAGGCCCATAGCGTCCGCAGGAACCTGTCCCTTTAGACCCGGCACTGGACGCGGAGCTTCGAAGAGGATCTGGCTGCGAGCGGATTCAACGCCAGGGCGCCGCCTAGAGGTCGGTCGAGTGTTCGGTCTCGCTCCTTAACCGACCACACAGTTGCTTGTCCAAGCCACATTGCCAGATTGCAAAAACAAAACAAAATTCCAGCTTGGATCAGGGATTTGGCTTCTGGCATTCTTGAGTTGTTAGAAATTGCCCCCTCTCTATTCCATAATGAACCTTGGGAAGAGAAAGGGACCAGGAATTTCTAAGAAATATTTATCCTTGTGACTCTAAGTGAAAGAGTTTCAACATGTCAGTTCCTTTTAAGGATCTTAGATTCTGTGTCTGTATCTGCACTGCTTCTTCTCACTACCCATATTGCCCAGCCTCAGCTCCTTCTTCATGTCAGGACTATGCTTTTAACTTCTGGAAGAAAAAAAAAAGAGCTGTGGAAAGTTACTCTTTCCTCTTATAGCTTGGCTATAGGATTTCTAAATAATTTGGAGATGGATGTGTTTTGGGAAAAAATGGAAAACATCTGAGGGGTAATAGGAAGAATTGTCCAAATAGCATTTACTTAGTCATCTCCACTAGTGTCCCAGCAACAGTCAGAGGGGTACTTGAAAGGCACCAGTAGCCCTGCCCAGGGGAGTCTGTGCTGAGGTAAGGGTGACCTTGGAAGAAAACAGCTTAGCATCTGGGAAACAGATTTGAGGTGTCCTTTGGGTCCATGCAGGTTTCTTTTTGAAACTGAGATCAATGGCCTGAGTTCTGGAGCTGAGAGTAGGGGAAGCTGCTCAGTCTCTGAAAATGCACAAAGAGTGTGTTTGCACAGTCTTGCTGTGCTAAGGCTGTAGCCTCTTCCAGTTTCCCAGAGAACCTCTTTTCTCAGCCATGGGGCTACAGAGACCAGGTCAACAGTGGGCTGGGAGCCAGCACACTACCCTTCCGCTATGGTGTCCCTGATCAGGCAGCTCTATTGGAGATAGAAAAATAATACTTCAAAGTATCCCGAGAACCACTGGCCTCTCTGTCTCCTTCCTCCCTCTATGTCTTCCAGAGGGAAATGCGAATAGAAGGTGTGGTAGGCAGGGCAGCCGACCTACACAGTGTTTTCAATAGAAATGGACTGAAACAAGGAGTGTGGACTGAAACAAGGAGTACAGAGTGGAGTATATAATGCGTAGAGCTGGAGGGGCCTCCCCATGTCATCTTCGGGAAAACAAATATTTGATAAATATAAGGTACTTCCTGTCCCACACATTCCTCCCACTTAGTGCCAGGAAGCTCCATAGGGCACACCATGCCACCATACTGCTGCTCACCCCTTGCCAATCTTGGGCAGTATGGGGCAGTCAATTCAGCTGTTCAGATTTTTTTTTTAAATGATGGGAAACAATTTGATATTCTGAGCCCATCTTAAAATTTTCATTAAAGAAAAAAATCTCCAGCAGAGCTTTGGCAGCATTTCCTGGAGGGAGGAAATGAGTTGGCTGGGTCGGGGCTGCACCTGTGTGTCTGTGGGGCAGGATACCCCTCCTGGGCCTGCAGCTGAGCATCAGCCCAGTACCTGAGCAGAGCCTGAGGTGATCTCAGCCTTTCAAGTGTATTTTAGACCTGAAGCATTGGTGTTTGTTGATGAATAATTGGGATACATGGACTCCCTTTGCTGCCTCCCTAAATTACCTAACCATGTACTCTGGGTAGAGAAAGAGGGTAATTAGCCACTACCGTGACTCCTGGTTTTCTGGAGTCCCTGGAGAAAGGGTTCTCCCCTTTTCTAGTTAGTTTTGCTGCAGTGCCCTGGTAGCAAATCCGGATTCCACGAAATTTTGAAAACAAAAATAGCAAAAGAGCAGTGGCAAGTTGAGGTCTACTTAGTGGTTATTTTGAATTGGTTTTGAAGCTTTTAAAAGAGCAGAAAAGAAGAAGCAAGCAGTGAAAGTCGGGGAGACTAGACATCACTAGAAGTGTGCATGGTCACTTCTGCCCTCTACACAAGCAAGGAGGCTCCGAGGGTTTCTCCTCTGGAGCCCGGCACTGCTCAGCTCCTATCAGGCCTTGAGAGTTTCCCAAGTCTTATCCCCTGTCCTAAGCTAGCAAGTACCTGGCAATAAACAGGCGGGGCTAGGCAAAGGTCTGGAATCTCCAGAGCAAAACAACAACAACAACAACAAAAACCCTAAAACCCGCATCAAGCAGACAGACAGCACAGGGAGTGAGTGACACGGGACTGGGCTTGTTGCGAGGAGTTCAGGGCGCCTAGCTCTGCCTAAGCAGGTTGCTAGGAGCTGCATCCAGAGCCCTTGCCTGTGCTCTGGGCTCTACAGGCCCAGGTTAGGCGTTGGCTTCCAGTTCTGGCCACGGGATAGAGAGAAGGGCACCAGGGAGACTTCTCTCCACGCGGACAGAGTCTGTGCAAGCTCCTTCGCCTCATAAATTGTTTCCTTTCCCTTTTATCCGCCCCTGGCCGTGTTTCTTTTTAGGACAAGAGGGGATATAAACTGTTTGAAGTTCATCAGCACGGTGAAGTTTTATTGTATTTCCGGTCCCCAAGATTTACGCCCTCCCCGGAGGGGAAACCGGCAGCCAGGCAGACTCCCTTCTTACCTCCGACTTCCATGCCCGACACGAAGCCACGCGGACACTTGCCTTCGGGCACAGGGAGGGAGGGAGCCGGGTCCGGCTGGCTCTCTGGCACACCCGGTGCGGCAGCCTCACTGGCTCAAGTAAGTTTCCGAGAAGCCTCCGTCGGTTGTGGTGGCGTCAGGGTTTGGGCGTCAGCTGCGGGATGTGCTGCCTGAGCACCTGTGAGGATGTGGCCCTCTACACATGTGGAGAAGAGTAGGAAACAAGGATGCACTTGCAGACTCGAGGACAAGCAGGAAGCAAACATGTCCTCTGTCTGCCCAAGCTAGGTTCTCAACATCTCCCTTCTTTGGGTTGATCAGCCTCTGTGAAGTCAGGGCCCTAGCATATTTCAGCAGAGCGACTGTTTAAGCCAGCCTACTCCCTCTTCCAGCCTTACTGTTTGTGCCTTTAGAATTCCGGATTCTTTCTGACTCTGACTTTCTCTGTCACTTTTTTTTTTCTCTCAGTTCTACTTGGCTCTGCTCTCCTGCCTACTCCCCGTCTCAAGGCTGGGCTTGGTGCACAGTTGGAAGATTTTTGACCTCTCAGAGCTGCCTGGGAGTCTGGGTAAGCCTGGAGCCCAGGGACTGGCCAGATGGTGAGTGTATGTGAACCTTTCTAGCAGTTTGAAGTCAAGAACCCTTTTCATCTGGGTAGCCCTCCAGCCGCTGTTGGTCTGGGCTGAGAAATCAAGCAGGTATCGCACAGAGGCCTTGGCCAGGCTTAGAGCTGGGTCCAGGGCCTTCGTTGGCCAGGGTTCTGGAAGGAGAACCGAAGTTCCTGGAATCCTGGGTCCAGTTCTTCAGATTCCTTGTTTACTAGCGACTGGGCTCTGTTAGGAAAAAGTAGAAGAAAAAAAGTTAAATAGAGGAAGTAAGTTTGTGGCCA
Organism: Cricetulus griseus; assembly: GCF_003668045.3. Taxonomy (NCBI): domain Eukaryota; kingdom Metazoa; phylum Chordata; class Mammalia; order Rodentia; family Cricetidae; genus Cricetulus; species Cricetulus griseus. The sequence goes on from NC_048600.1 coordinate 109,424,069, forward strand.
TTTTGGCCCACAGGAGGGCCTTAGGAACCCGCCCCAGTGAGCCCTTGACTTGGAGCTTGAACTGGGACTGCTGAGTGAATTAGGTAGTTTCGTGTTGTTGGGCCTGGCTTTCTGAACACAACGACATCCAACCACCTGATTCACGGCAGTTACTGCTTCTCGCTTAGCTGGAGGGGGTCTGACCGGGTCTTTCAGGACTGGCCTGTGACTTTTGCAAAAATAAGAAACGGGTTTGAAGTCCTTCATCTGGGAACAGCCATAGAAGTTCCTCAAGAAGAAACCTGGGGAGTTCTAAGGTGTCTCTTTGCTTGGGGGGGGAGGGGCAGGGGCTGAGTGAGCTCGTTTCAAAAGTCAGGGATTGAAGGGTTTCCAGTTATAGGCACCTCCATACAGCCAGACCTTTCCTAAAATTTTCCTCAGCTGCACTGATTTGGTTTGTAATCTTTGAATGATGGAGACTTTACCTCAGCAAAGGTTTGAAACTCCTCTAAGGGGCCAGTAGGTCCCTACTGACAGAGAAATATCAGGACCATCTGCAATCTCCAGTCTGGAGGCCCTCAGAGTCCCTCCTAGGGCCCTCTAGTGGGACAGGACTTCTAGAGGTGGTGTGGGTATAGGGGACATTCCTTGCCCAAACTGTAGCTGGCCTTCTGCCCAAACTGCCTGAACTGGCCTGTGGGTTCACACAAGTCCTGAGGGCCCCTTGGCCCCAGCTAGCCGGAGAAGCTAAACTATGAGAGAACTCAGCACTGCCTGGTGTAATGATGAGGCTGGAGCCTGGACAGGACAAGGCATTTTCATCCTCTCTGACCCCAGCCCTTCAAGGCTCCTGCTGGCTCTGTGCCCAGGAAAGGAGTTCTTAGGAGCGCTGGTGGAAGGAAGACTTGCCAATGCATAGACTAACTTTTGTTCCTAAACTCTTTCCCTGCTCCAGGCAGAGGAAATGTGCAAAGGGGCCCAGGAAGGAGGCCCCAACCGGATGGGACTTGGCGCCAGGCTTATTTAGATGGTGGGGTGGGGGTGGGGGGTTTGAACAAGAGGCAGAGGGCGTGAGACACCCACTCCCAGAACAGAAGATATTCTGGCTTTAAGTCACTGTCCTGATGAGGAAAGGCCCTAACTCTGTCCTTTATCATTTTCTTCCCCTGTGGGCCAAAAGGGTCTGGAATGTTCCAGCCTTACCTTGCTTCTCTCTGGAATTCTTAGAGACCTGCCCGGGCACTAGGAACAAGACCATATTCCACCCCTTGACTCCCCACCCTGGCCACCTCCTCCCAGGAAAGGCGCTGTAAAAAAAAAAAAAAAGAAGAAGAAAAAGAAAGAAAGAAAGAAAAGAAAAAAGGGGGATGTTAGAGAGAAAGGAGAAAATAAAGTCTTTGGAAAGCAGAGAGTTTTACAACAGCCAAAGGTTTTATGGAAGCAATTGTGTAATGGCTTTCTACCTGCTCAACCCTTTCTGTTCTGCCTGCTGCCTACCCCGTTTGGCCTCCTCGGTGCCTAATCCCAAAGGACTCTACCACCTCCCACTGTCTTGGATAGCCACGGTGGCTGAGAGCTGGGAAGAAGAGTCATCAGGTCCAGTGGGGCCACTGACCTCTGACATCCTATGAGGGAAGTTTGTCAGAGGTTACCTTCCAATTAAGGTCTCTGCTTGGGGCTGTGAAAGCACCCAGGTTTGAGCCCCTGTGTACAGATTGGTGACCTCTGTTTGAAGGCTGTTTTGGACAAAGGGTGTGGGTTCTGGGATCTTGGCTTCCCCTCCAGTGTCTAAGGGAACAACTATCTTCAAAAGTCACTGTATCCCAGAGTAGGTTGGGCTCTAACCCTGGGGGTCAGAAGATATGTCTCCCATGTTGGGGGACAGAGACAGGGGACTTGAACAATTTGGTTGTATGCAGCAGTGTTTGGGTAAGCCCTCCACAGTTACCTGAGGACTGTCACGCTCCATTTGTCTACTTTTCCTTACACTTGTGTTAGACACAAGTGATGGTATTTCCACCCCTATGTCCATCACTGCCATGAAATAAGTGTCACACAGCGCACTCTGTCCCTGCCGGTTGGGGCAAGATACGCAGTAAAGGATTTCATGGTTGGATGACAAAAGTCACCAAATTTCACGACCCCTTCTGGGTCAGTTGGAGGCATTTCTTTCACTGTCCAGGAATATGTTCCAGTAGGACACTGTAATTGAATCCAGCTTAAAGTCACACACATTTATTTGAAGATGTAATGCGAATTTTGGTTGAATACTAAATTCAGAGACAAGATTTCAAGCAAGACTTCCATATCAGTTAATATTTTATAACCAAAATTTAGGAGCACAAATATCCAGGATTTTGTCTTCTTCATAGGTGTGTTTTGGTTTTTGTTATTCATTTGTTTGTTTTTTTCCAATGTGCATGCCAGCTTTGGGGTCATATTTTTAAAATCAGGAACAGAATCACCATTAAGCTACATTATTCTCAGGGGTCATGCATATAACCACTTATACACAATTAGATCATAAATGTCTGTACCCAGGCACATCTAGGATTACAGTTGGGAAGGTACTTACATGTACTGTACAAATATGGAACAGAGCATATTTGAACACTAGGCTCCCCTACAGAAATATTGATTTGAGACAGAAATGCAGGAGAAATACCTGCCTAAATCCAGCTGCATCCATCAACTTCAGCTTTAGCTTATTATTTAAACACAAACTATTTTCTCATTTACTGTTTTCCTTCCCCCACCTGGTCCCTTTTCAACCCCTAGATTTACTCTTGTTACTGGCAGAGATACACACACACACACACACACACACACACACACACACACACACACCCCAAAGACTGACCCAAAGAACAGGCACTTACCGGCTGGTTCCAGCCTCCTGCTCGTCCTTGGCTGCCAGGGCCCCAGCATGATCAGGGGCTTCTTTCTCCCTGCTTTTTTCCATGATTCCAGCCAAGGCTCCAATGTAAGAAATGACAAGAGGCTGCAGAGAATACAGAATTTTCTTTCTTTCTCTTTAGGATTGGGGGCAGGGTGCTTAGTAGTTTTGCCCTCTGGACAAAGTAACCCCACTGTAGGGTCACTTTTATTAAGTACCTTTAGACTCTGAATCCCAGGGGCCACAATTCTGGGTTCTCTGCTCTGGCATGGTAGGTACTATTGCCTAGGAAGGAAGGACCGAAGATTTAAGGGGTCCAGGGGTTCGCAGAGCATCCCAGCAAGAGGGCACCCACCCTGAAGGCCATTTTGTCATTTGCCTCTGTTGAAGTTGAACTCCAGTTTTGGGCAGCAAACCCTTCTGGGAAGCTTGGCGGCAAGGGTGAGTGAGCCTCCCTGCTTGCTGCTGTTGCAGCTTCACCTGCTGGGTGAGATGGTACAGACTCCAGAGATGAGGGCAAAAGTTCCTTCTCTGCCCTCTGAAATCACGTCTCTAGAGAAGATAGATCCCAAACCTGTCTCCTCCACACTGTTCTTACTCCTCAGCATCTTGAGCAAATACAAAACTGCTTCTGACTCAGAAAGGGGCCCGGGTCTCCTCTTCACCCAACCCTGGGAGCCACCACGGGTTAAGGACACCTCCTTAGGCAGTTAGAATGCACAAATCTAAATTCACTCTGGATTATCTCACTCTGGCAGGGCAAAATCTATGAGCCCAAATGTTCTTTCCCTGACTTTTCCCCTAAACTGAAGGGGTCCCTTGACTCCTCTCTCCTAGTGGAGAGTCTACAGCAAAGCCCAGGAGAGGAGTGGGAGCCAAGAGGGCAGCAGGCAGAGTCCAGAGCCTGCATAGCTTGGGTCTGAAAAACAGCCTTGTTCTATGGCTTTTCCATAAATAAAAATGCCCCAGCCCCACACCTCATGTGTCCTTTTGGGCCCTAATTTATATACTACAGAAAATGATATACCCACCTCGACATGCTTCATAACGCTGTTATTTATGGCGGGGGAGGGGACTTTTTTTTTCTTTTTTTGGCCTGAAGACTGTATTTATTACAGGTAAAACTGGTAGCAGACTCCATACGTCTAGCAAAGCAGGGACAGGTGCTTTGCCCTGAACGTGATTCATTCGCTCCAGGCCCAGCTTCTCGCTGGCAGGTCCAGGAAGCTCCCTTGACTTTCCAAAGCCTCCAACCGCTACTTAGAAGAATTTGCATCAGATTTTTGTTTCCCCATTTGGATACTATGGGAAAAAAAACCCGGGTCTTCATGCTGTTTGGTTCCGGATCTGCTGGGCTGTGTCTCTCCCCAAGAGCGTGGGTGGAATTGAAGGGGCCGGCTGGGCGCCCGCATTGATCTTTAAAAAATCATTTTGAAATCGCTATAATGTGAAGAAATATGGCGCTTCGCCCTCGTATTTCACACGTAATGACACGAGATGGCTTCATTTGGAAAGGCAAGCGGGAGGGAGTGTGTGCGTATGTGGAGATGATCCGCAGCCTTCCACTGGGCAGAGGAGGTAGTGGCCAAAAAGATATAACCCTAAGTTAGAATGGTTCCACTTTTTTTCTGAAAGGAGGGGAAGGTGAGGAGGAGGTCATGGTTCGGGGAGCTGTCTGCCTAATAACGGTCCAGAGTCAGAGAACAGCCAAGAAATCTGTCCCTACACCTAACACGAGAAAACGAAGCCTGTCTAGGAGCTGGTCCTCCCAGAGCCCCACACCCGGGGTCGGGGGTGGGGGAGGCGTCTGCACCCAAGCAGAAGCTGCAGAGACAGTAGCTGGGAGAGCCGCCAGGAAGCCAGCCTGTGGCCTCGGGGGAGTCCCTGCGCAGGGCCGCAGGGCCGCAGAATAGCTGCTAATAAAATGCACTATTTGGAAGCTCCACCAGAGGATTGTAGGGGGGAAGGCTGCGGGTGGGGGACACGGACTGGTTCTGGGGACTCCGCTGTACTTGGTACTGCCCTATGTCGGCATTTGGACATCTTCCAGAGCTGGACAAGTACTAAGAATTTAGCTTGCCTCCTTCCCTTTTTGGATGGAAAAGGAAAGTAACCGGGTGTCGCTTACTGTGCTGTTTGGGGACCCTCTCCCTACCTCTGGAGAGCTCCTTTAATCATTTCTCACATTGGCCTCCTCATCTGGACAGTTTTACGGTCTCAGAGGATTCTGGACGAAGGACAGAAGAAATGGCCGTGGACCCAACCCTTCATAAAGGCCCAAGAAATGTCAGGGAGTTAAATAAGACTGGTTAGTCCCGTGAAACTCTTTCGTAGACTAGCTACGGGGTCTGGCTAGTCCCTTTGGCCTGAGGCAGGCTCTAATTTCAGGCCAGATAGTGAGTCTTTGGACATTGGTTCCACTGAAATTCCCTTTCTCCTCCCTGAGCTCCTGGAGGATCAAGAGAAGAGCCTAGTCATGTAAATCTCCCCAAATTGTGCCCTGATTCCCCTCCAAAGAGGATAACTGTCCTATAAAACCCCCAACTTCTTCCCCACCCCTTTACTTTCTCTCCTGTGGGTCGCTGTGCTGCTGTTGTTTAATAAACATCTCTGTCAAGGGGACAGAGGACAGGAAATGAGGGCCTGCGGGGTGGAGGTGGAGGTGTTGGGGGATGACAAGACTACCTCCTCTTTAATTACCCTGTCGGGCCTCTCCCGCTGCTCTGAGGCTGGGGCGCTCTCTCTCCCAGTATGCTGGTCCTCCTCCCCTCCCTTTCTAACCCGCCTGGGGAGAGGGCTCCGCAGCCATCATCCCTCCAGAGGCAAGCCCGCTGCTTGCCTCCGCCTCTCCTCCGCCCCCATCGCCCCATGTTGAGAACCCCCCTTCCTGCAAAAGCGGGAGGGGCCCCGGGCGGCCCGGCAGCTCTGGCTGAGGTTACGTGGCCGCCGGAGCCCTGACGTGATAGCACATTGCATCAGCATAAAACAATCCATCCTGGATATGGAATGCGGTGAGGACGGATGACAGCGCGAGCGCAGCCCCCTCGCCCGATTGATTTATGTCGGAGCTGACGCTTTATCAGGCAGTCCGCAAAACTTTGACCAATCATTTTGCAAGGAGCTCCGAGCCGGGCTGCTCCACTGTACTTTGTTGGCTGAGAAGTTGAGCAGGGGGTGGGGTGGGAGGGTGGGGGTCTGGGGGGGTCGCGTCCGAAAGCCCTCTACACCGGGTCCGTGTGCCACCTCTCCCTGCTTGGGCGCCGAGGCGCGAGCGCTTCCCTTCCCCCTGCGAGCGCGCGGATAATGTCTGAGAATGTCCATTTCTGGGACGCTTAGCAGCTATTATGTCGACTCGATCATAAGTCACGAGAGTGAGGACGCGCCTCCAGCCAAGTTTCCTTCAGGCCAGTACGCGAACCCGCGGCAGCCGAGCCACGCCGAGCACCTGGACTTCCCCTCGTGCAGCTTCCAGCCCAAAGCGCCGGTGTTCGGCGCCTCCTGGGCGCCGCTGAGCCCGCACGCGTCGGGGAGCCTGCCGTCCGTCTACCACCCCTACCTGCAGCCCCAGGGCGCGCCGGCGGCAGAGAGCAGGTACCTCCGCACCTGGCTGGAGCCGGCGCCGCGCGCCGAGGCCACCCCGGGGCAGGGCCAGGCGGCGGTGAAGGCGGAGCCGCTGCTGGGCGCGCCGGGGGAGCTGCTCAAACAGGGCACGCCCGAGTACAGTTTGGAAACTTCGGCGGGCAGGGAGGCTGTCCTGTCTAATCAAAGAGCCGGCTACGGGGACAATAAAATTTGCGAAGGAAGCGAGGACAAAGAGAGGCCGGATCAAAGTAAGTTATAAAAAAAAAAAAAAAAGTGAGGAAATCCCCCCCCAGGCTGCAGGCCAGGCCCGGGGGAGGGGAGGAGAGAAGCCATAAAGCGGACAATGTGGAGGGACAGCGCGCCGGGGGCTGCAGGGCTAGAGGGGGTGGAGGAAGAGGAAGGAAGGGACCTGGGTAGGAAGAAGCTGTGTGCCATGGAGGGGGACAAGGAGGCCACCCCTACTCCTCCTAGTGGCGCCTGGACTGAGCCTCAGGGATCAATCCTCTAGTCCTTCCTCCTTTCTCCCCCTTCGGCTGGAAAGGGGGAAAGAGAGCTGCGACAGTTGCTTGAGGAGCGAGGGGGCCGGGCCGGTGGCCAGCGTGGCCCAGAGCCCTCGCGGGCACGGGCCGGAGCGCACCCGGCAGAGCCGCCTGAGCCACGCGCAGACGGTCCCCGCCGGCCAAGGGGAAGGGGGAGGGGGCTCATTAGGATTTTATTTGCGATGCAACAGCTTGGCTGAGGATTGTTCCTAGCAGATCTCACGCAGTAGCCGTGTCGGGTCGGCAGCCGGCGCCGGGAGGGGCGGGGGAAGCCCAGGATGCGGTGACCGAGCCCCCTCCCGGGTGCGCCGGCCCCTCCCCGGGAGCCTTCCTTCCAGGATCCCCCGCCCTCCTAGGGCATCCTCGCCAGGGTGGCCGCTTCTGCCTCTGCGTTTCCCAACCCCCTCCGCGGGGCTCTGGAGCACTAGCCGGGGACAGTCTGCCTCTCAGAGAGTCTGGGAATCACTTGCTAAAGTCAGGGCCCACCTCCAGAATGGAAAAGAAGACGTCCCGAAGGGACCCGGGGGAGGGGTGGGGGGAGACTGCGCAGGGGCGGAGAACTCTACCCTTAGCGGAGAGTTTCTTACCACCTCCCATTCCTAAAAGCACCCTTGCTAAAAACCCCGTGCGGAAAGCGATGCTGGCTGAGAGGATTCTTTTACTTGTCGTTTTTTTAAAGGTGGGAAAAACAAACCGGTTGGGGGCTCTTAGTTCCCAAACAATTATGGACAGATTGACAGGTCAACTCCTCACCACTTACTCCTTTGGACAAGTAGTTTAGTTCTTGCTTGCCTTGTCAGATTTCCCACCAAAAGAGTAGCCAATGGGTCCTCTGGGGGCATGCTTGCCCTCTGAAAAGTAAGGAGAGACTCTGCACCCCCCTCCCCGCCCCAGGCCTTTGCAATCCCCATACCTCCAACCTGCCAGGTTGAGTCATTAGGAGCTGATATCCGGGAACACAGCTCTTCCCAAACCTCCTGCAAACACCCAAACAGAGCCCTCACCCCATGGCCCCAAACTCGGCCTGGAAAGCCCATTATTGCACAGCAGCCGTTTGGCTAGGATCAATTATTAACAGTTTCCCCCCCTCTTTCATATTTAATGTGGCTTCGGGTCCCATCCCAGGCAATCACATTAAGAAAATAGCGCTGCAAATTGGTAAGACACGCTACTTAGTGTAGGATGAACTGAATTTTAAAATACACACAGACATTCAGGGCTTTTCACTTGGGGAGGGAGAAGCTGGTAGAGGGGGATCTTACTTGTAATAGGCTCCGCTTTTGGGGAGCAACTTTTCTGTGTCCTGGGGTCCAGGGAGAGATGCGAAAGAGAAAAAAGAAAAGCCTGTATACATTATTTCCTGATTTTGCCCCTCTTCTCTTGTCTCCCCTCAGGGTCAGTTAGAAGGCTTGTTAAGCCTAAAGGACTTTCTGTTACTCCTCCTCAGCTCTGTCTCCCCACCTTGGGGCTGGAGCAATTTTGCTTCCCAGTTTCCCTGAACTTGTGTTAACCGAACTCTGAGCTGAGCAGCAGAAAGGAAGAGGCTATTGCCACCATAAGTTATCTGGGAGCCCCGGGGCTCCCCTGTCCACTGGCTGCAATTGATAAATGGTTGCAATTGGGTTTCTTGTGAGTTGGGAGTGTGCTGGGTGTTCCTGGCTGTAAATGTGAACTCTTATTTGTGGTGTGCGATGGGGAGGGGGTATCTATTCAGAACTCACATGTCTGCTGCCTCCTGGCCTAGAGCTGAGAGATGGCTATCTGGGCAGGGTTTCCTGGGACTGAGCTGAAGGGCCAAGAGATCTCTTGGCTGTGGCTGAACAGGACTCCCTTGTCAACCCAATTCTTCCCCTTTCCTCCCAGACCTAGAGCCAAGGTCAGCCACTTTTAGCCGGTAGTGTGGCTTCAGCTATACTGACCTGAGTCCAGGTTTGTTTGGATACAAGTAGAAAAAGGCTGTGAGCCTGCCTGGGGCAGTGGAAGCTTTGGAGATGCTCTGGTAGTTTAGCTCTATCCCCTTAAAGGGCTATTTACTTGGAACTGTCTATATTAACTCCTGAACAACCAGGGGATGCTCTCTGGGATCTTGAAGACCTGGGTGATTTTCTCCAATGCAAGCCAGGGAGCAGAGATGAAGTGCACCTTCTTAGTCTGGGGCCCTTCACTCCCTTCCTTCCTTTGATTCTATTGCTGCTTCTCTTTCAGCCAACCCCTCTGCCAACTGGCTGCACGCCCGCTCTTCCCGGAAAAAGCGCTGTCCCTACACCAAATACCAGACGCTGGAGCTAGAGAAGGAGTTTCTGTTCAATATGTATCTCACCAGGGACCGCAGGCACGAAGTGGCCAGACTCCTCAATCTGAGTGAGAGACAAGTCAAAATCTGGTTTCAGAACCGGCGGATGAAAATGAAGAAAATGAATAAGGAGCAGGGCAAAGAGTAAAGACCAGTCACACCCTTCCCTACCTCACTCTGATTATTTATGGGATGGCTACAAAGCCACTGCTGTCTGGGATGTGTCCAAGTGAGTGGGGAAGGGCGGCCGCCTCCTCTTTAAAGTCCCTTACCTGCACCTGGAGCCTGTCTCCCCCCCCCCTTTGCCTGTCCCTATCTCCCACCCCACCCCCGTGTCAGGAGGGAGTTTTGTTAAGTTAGAAGCTAGCTTGTAGTCAGTTCCTAGGAAAGTGATGAACCTCAAGGAGAGAGAACCCTAGTCAAGCTCCTAGTATCTCCCTCCCTTCCCCCCATAAATGTTCCGGAAAAACCCAGCCCCTCTCTTCCAACCTGCCTGTTTCCTCCCTGCATCTATCCAGAAGCCACCCAGGAACAGTTTAACTGTACCCACCCCAACAGATGCCCACAGGCATAAAGTTTGGACTCCACACTAATAATGGAGAAAGAAAGTTACACCCTATGTGCAGTGTTCACCAAACCCAGCTGGGCAGCCCTCAAGTCAGATTCAAACCCCTGATCCAAATACACACAGGGTGAGATGTCTAAGGTGAACTCCTGAATGGGACACTGCAGTCCAAAGTCTCAACATCTGAGTACTTCACCCCGTGGAATTGCCAACTATACCCCAGGGCTCAGGGCCTGTGGGCAGATGGGGCCAACCCAGGCACCAAGCTGTTGTGAGCTAGAAAGGGCAGGAAAAAGCAGGCAATGGTTTTCTGAAGGTACCTTTAGTGGAGCCCCCTCGTATATTTTCTTTGCAGGAAGTGTTTAATTCTGCATGTTTTCCTCTCCTTCCAACTAAATGAGGTCAAACTGTTGGTTGTAGACCTTTGACAATGCCATTCTCCCATTCATAGTCCCCCTCGACAGACTGTAGCTTTCCTCGATGATCACAGGTCTTGCATTTTCCTCCATTCCTTCTAGCTCTAAAATCAACTCTCCTTTTGCTAAATCCATCTTGCACCAGTGAGTCAAGTCTCCCATGTAGAAATAAAATCCCTTCACCCCCTGCTAGGTCAACCCCACCTTAGAGAAGGCCGGATCAGGAGAGTCTGATTGAGAATTTACTGTGAATCAATTCTCCAGCTCCCTTCCAGAGCGGGACAAGAGGAGCAATGACCTCCGCAAGCAGGGCTAGTGGGTCTGTCCCCATTTCACTAGTTTCCTGGCCCACGAAGAAGAGAGCCCCTTGGTACCAGCCAGGGGGCCAAAGGAAGATTCCCCCAAAGCTCAGAATGGGGACTTCACCTCCTGCAGAATACGCCGCTGTGTCCATCCAGCTGACGCATGCAGGCACACAGGCTTCGGGCAGACAGTCCCGTGTGCAAAGGAAAGAGGCAAAATCCCCACAGGCAGAGGCTCATCTGCTTCTTTCCTCCCTCTGCTTCTCAATCCCTTCTGCCCGTGGACTCTTTCCCCCGCTTCTCCTGACCCTGCAAAGAGGTTATTCCAGTAGATTTTTGAGTTTTATTTTATTTTATTTTTTGCTTTGTCAGTGGCTGTGGTGAAATTGTGCTTGTGTTTTGTGATTTCTTTGGCAATGATTTTCAGTTGTTGCTCATAAGGGAGGGTTGAGGGTGGGAATGGGGAGGGCAAGGGGCCTAGAGCTCTAATTGTTTGTTTTGGAAGAAAAAGAAAAAGAACAAAAAAATATATATCACTCTAGAAAACAAACCTCTCCTGCGCTTTATTCTGTGTTGCTTCTCCTCTGGTCATTAAGCAAAGAGCCCAGTTGCTGAAAGCACAGCTTTAAACAAAGACAAGTGAGTGTCCACAGCCACAGGCTTTTTCCTTAAACCTTCCAGAGCCATCTACCTGCTCTGGTGGCCCTGACACCTGGTGGGTACCCAAGTCCCAAGACCACTGCTTAAACTGAGCAAGATCCTTTCAGTAGAACCGGGAGAGTTAAGAAGGAGGAAAGAGAATCTCCATCAGAGAGGGTATGGGTCTCCCCAGAGCAAGAGTCTTCACCCAGACAAAGTTGCTCTGGACACCCCCCCACACACACACACACTGACTCAGGGAAGGAGAGTCTGGCTTGTAGCTCCTAGAGATGCAGCCCTTCTAAGCTAACCACTTCAAAACATCCTTCAGGGATGGAGTTAGTAGTCTCCTGTGCTGTTGCCTGGAGGACCGTGGTTGGATGTAGATGGAGATCCAGAGGTGACAGAAAGCTTGGATGACTCAAACAGTTGAAGCCCAGGATTTCTTGTAGATGCCCCCGGCCCCAACCTGGAGTCAGGCTCATAGGACAGCAGCCTTGGTCTGAATCTTGCTGAGTCCGGACAGTTGAGTCCAGGGTGTGTGGCAGTTCTCAAAAGAAAGCCACCAAATGTGGACACAACTGTTTCGGGAGGGGAGGGAATAATTCATTTCCAAAATGACCCCAGAATTACACTTGGCTTCAAGGGGCGGCTCCTTGTTCTTCTCATACTGCGGTATCCCCCCAAGAGCCTGTCGTGAAGTCTGCTGTTCGCTGTTAGTGGAAGCTCTGCTTTTCTTATTCAGTCATAAGGATCCGGCTGCAGCCGGCCTGCATATCTGTCGCCAGCCTCGTGCGTGAGCTTCTGGCCCGCTGCATTCGCCACACTGCAGCAGAGACACTGCAGTATGTCGACAAAGGCTGGCCCGCCCGTGTGAAAGAAGCCTGCCAAGGCCGGCCCTACCCCTCTCTAACGAAAGGGCAAGGGGATCCGAGAAACCAGAGGCGGGAGACGGGGAAGCTCCATACTGCAGCTGGGACAGGCGGCCTGCCAGGAGGGTTATGTTAAGAAAGAAAAGAAAAGAAAAGAAAAGAAAAGAAAAGAAAAGAAAAGAAAATTAATCCGGCTTTACAGCTGGTGTGGACTGGGCTGTTTCCCCATCCTTGACTCTCCAGGCTCTGCCGGCTGCAGAGAGTGAGCCAAGGCAGCCAGTTTCTGCCAAAAGGAAACATAAAAAGCAAGGCTGGAGACTGGGTCGCGGTAGGGTAGGAGGCTAGGGCATCTGGAGTGGCCTGGGGCAGAGGCGTCTGGGTCCCCAGCCTGGGGTGGCTTCTTTCAAGATGAACAAAGGCGAAGGTGCAGAGGTTCAGAAGCCGGAGATGGGTAAATCAGTTGTCATAAAAGAGATTCAGAGAGGGAGAGGGAGAGAGAGAGAGAGAGAGAGAGAGAGAGAGAGAGAGAGAGAGAGAGAGAGAGAGAGCCAGGAGAGGAATTCAATGCCGTGTGCGCAGCAATAAAAGAATATGACCGCTATAAAAGTTTATAGGGTATAAATTTCTGAAGGTTAAGAAACTAAACAGCAGCAAAGCAAACAGTGAGGGGGAAACTTTCCGGAGATGAGCCGCGGATGAGCCTGGGCTCCGGACCTGATGGGAGAATGGGTGGGCGTTGTTACAAAGAGCCCACCCTCACCCCTTTTGTACCCAGGTCTGGGGCTTGTGAGGTCTGGAACTTGGGAATCAGGGCAGTGGGGTGGGGTTCCCGGAGGGTAAAAAGTAAAGAAACTAGCAGCTGGGAGGAAGAACACTTTGCTGTCCCCAAAGCTTCAGCCATTGAAATTCTGACTGTTGTCTTTGTTCTTTACACCCCCCTCTAGAAGCGCCAGGAATAAACAAGCAACCCTTGCACACACACACACACACACACACACACACACACACACCATCCAGCAGGGCCAGACGAGACGTCTGGGGGAGAGTAGCCTCTTGATCCTTCTCTAGTTCCTTTCCATCACCCCAGACCTTCTCATCCTTCACAAAAAGCCCAATTGTTACCCCTCAGCGTGTGAAACAATCATGTAGTGCTTAAAAAGTGTTCCTTCTCTTACTGGCCATAAGCCGTGACTGCTTAGCCGCTCCAACAGAAATTAGGGACCGGGTGGATTTACAGCTTCTTTTCATTTTAACTTATCTGAACTGTTTCATGAACAGTTTCCTGATTCTGAAGCCTTTTCTCTTATCTGCTTTCACCTCTCTCCCCTATTTCTAGTGATAATGAAAGTTTAATCGTTTTCCCTTCCTCTGCTGGTTCCTCAGAGAACCTGGCTGAGCAGATGGAGGATAGCTTTTTGCAGAGTGGCCGCTAGATGGCACCCTTGCTCCATGTGAAAATTTCCAGTGCTGTGTCTGAAGGCTCCTGCGGCTCCTCATAGCACCTTGTTCGGTCCTGTATGTAGGAACTGAGAGCTACCAAAAGTCATGGATAATTTGCACATAATAAAAATATAAGGTTTGTTATGGCCCTTTCCCCTATTGTAGGTATCTCAATTAGTCAGTGGCGTTTCTCTCCTCAAATGGTTCATTTTCTGAATTTCTCATAACTAAGAAAGCTGTTTCCCATTTGCTGCGTTTGGTGGGGCCAGAAATGCGTGGAAAACGGGGATAATATTAATAATAGAAATATTGAAATAATGGGCCCCAAATCAAGGAGGCGAATTGGTTTGGGAAAAAGAAATTTCCCTGTAGTGGAGGTGAAGGGAATAAAACCCGCAGGCCAGCGGGTCAGGTGAGAGAGGTGAGCCCTGAGCTCGCAGGTCTCTTGAAGAGAAAGCTATCCGAGGAGGGCTGCTCACACCTGCTGGAGAGCGAATCCTACGTGCTATCCCGGAGATCCCTAAATTTGGGAGGAATGGGGACCTGGCTTTGATGAAGATTCCGTGATGCCCCAAGCCAGAGGGCCCGCTGCACCTGGGCGCCTTTGTAGGCTTCCAGGTCTGGGCTGAGCGAGTGCCTGGACACCCAGGCTCAGGCAGGGTCTCCCCAGGGAGGCAGGATGAAGGAACGCTTGGGAGGCTCCACCAAAACCCTGCGCATTTTCTGGATAGGAGCAAGGGCAGGCATGGCTATGGAAGCGCAGCCTGAGAGTTTCCCGCGCTGCGGGGCTTCCAGGTGAGAGCCGTGGCTCCCTCCGGTGTGCCCAGGCTCTGCCCCTGGCCCCCCTACAATCGGTGGGGAAGCCAGTCCTTCCGCAGCCGGAGGCCTGGTCTGTCCGTTCTAAGGTCGTCGCTCTGACTGCCCACAACCCCTTCGGCTGACTCCCAATCTTCAGTTTCCTCGCGCCCAGCCCGGACCTGCCTTCAACTTGATTTGGTGTGAGAATAGCAAGCCACCCCCCAAAAGGACCCCAGCTAGAGCCTCTCCCTTTTCTGCAGGTCCAGGTGCAAGGAGGCCAGCGGAGTGTCTTCTCAACTTGAGTTTCTCCAATAAATCTGCGCTCCGTTGGGTGTTTATAAATTATCTCCACGCTCTTTCTTGTTTTTTCTTATAACAGAAACATTTTCCTTCCATCAGAAATTTCTGGCACGGTGAAGGGATGATTTAGAACAAGCCATTGAATTTCTGCCTCACCAGTGACTCCTCAAATCATGACCATAAAATCCCCCGCACTTGCTAAAAACGTGTGCTTCCGAAACAACTTGACTCTGCTTGAGGTCGCCCGGCCGCCCCCTCAGCCTTGTGCTACAAGACCCCAGAGCCTGGTTCACTTTCTCTCTTTCTCACTTTCCCCCTCTTTATTCACTGGACTCACTTTAGAAGGTTGAGTAAAACCGGCAGTTCAGCTCCATTGGAAACGTTGTGGTTTCATTTTTACAAAGGTTGGGGGTTCATGGGACCCCCAAAAGAATCCTCCCAGAGAATCAGCAATAGATTGAGTTTATTTGTAAAATCGATTCTGCCTTTGTTCTAGAAATTTTCTTTCTGTCTTTCCGGCCTTCCTTTTGCATGCATGTCAGCTGCCTCAGGAGGTCATTGGTTCTGACTCTCACTCTGGGCCTCCCCAAGGTCTGACTGCCCCCAGCCTTATGCCAGGTACCCAGATAAAGTCTCTGCTTGGAGTGGGGCAGCCAGTCAATTAGGATCCTCATTCTCGGTTTGGGGCCTCGTATCTTCAGATGTTCAGGTTTAACTAAAGGAACCCCAAGGAAAAGGGAAACGGGGACTTTGGTGGCCTTGCTTTATCTGATCCCCTTTACCCCAAGGTCAGGATAGGTAGTCAAATGGCTATGGGGGCACACAGCAGTAACAGGTACCTTTTAAACACCTTACAGCCTCTGCCTAGGGCGCTGGAGAGCATAAGACAGCAATAACCGAGGCCTTGGTGCCTGGCCGCAGCCTCCATCATTCTTACCTCTTTTGGTGTGTTCATGCAATTGTCTGTGTCTGTACTTGGAAGACCTGTGTGGGAGGTATAGGTGTTTGACCCCCAGCTCAAGTTTGGTTACTGGATCCCAAGATCTGAGCACAGGCTTGGGCACAGCTACAAGGGTCATCATCCTTTTGATGACATCAGACCCTTTCCTTTCCCCTTGTCTTCCCTCTAAAGTGCTGAGCAGGCCAGAGCACCTTCAAAAGGCCCCCTCTCTTTCCCTTGCAGCACCCCCTCCCAATCACCAGCAGGTAAAAGCGTGTGTAAATGCAGAATTGGCAGCCTCCGCAGAACTTTGCTTGGCTGTAGCATTACCTATTAACCAGAAAGTTACTTCTTCCTCTCCCAGGCCCACTCAGACCCCCTTTCCAAGGAAAATCCTTGTGTGTTTGCTTAAAGAGGGAAAGTTATGTATGTGACTTGGGCAGGGACAGCTCTTGGGGTCTCCAAAGAGGGTGAGGGGGCAGGTGTTTCTGTAAGGCCGAAGGAGGCAAAAAATCTCGGGAAACTCACCGTTTGCGCCGAAAAGGAAAAAAAAATCAACAGCAACCCATAATCGCTCTCATTTCAGCTTAGTCACCCCCACCGTGCTTCAGTTGGGCGGCGGGGGCGATCGAAGCTGCAGTTTTATAGCTGTAGAGGAAAGAACTCGTAAAATGCTAACAGCTTTTATGCGCTGCGGCATAAACAACAACAGACTCCGGCTTTATTGCGTTTTATAGTTTGTTAAAGAGTTTACAGCCGTTTTTTTGGGGGCTGGTTACCCAGCCAATTCCCTCCACACGATAGTTAAACCTTTATCAATAATAAGGAAATTGATCATTAAAGCCTTAAATATGACTACCTCGTTTGTTTGAAAATATGTTTAGGAGAGGAAGCTGTATGATTTGATAACTTGTATTAAAATACCAATTACATTTATAGGACCTTTTAAAACTCGGCGCAATTAAACCGTGTTCTTTTACATTTTTCCGAAGCGACCCTGACATTTAGAAAGACTCCAATTGCCTCGTTAAAATCGCGAAATTAACAGCGTGCCTACGCCAGGCGCAGCGTTGTGGATGCGTGTGCGCATGGTGTTTTTCCGTGACTCCCCCACATCAGTCTTTGGGGGTGGTCTGCGAAGGTATTTGATTTGTTGTGAGGCAAGAGATATCTCATTAATGTAGGTAGTTAAACAGATTTAATCCGTATTCGTTCTCTCTTTCCCCCTCCCTCTCCCCCCTCTCCCCCTCTCTCCCTGGGTGTTTTTTTTTTTCCCTTCCCCTCCTTTTTTTCCTGCCCTCTCCTCACTCCCTGGCGCTCTCTCGCTCTAGCTCTCTCTCGCACTCGCTCTCTCTCGCTCTCACCCTCGCTCTGCGTTCTGTCCGGGAGGAGTACCCAGAAGCCAATAGGATGCGGGGTCTCTAATGGATGCAAATGATGGTGAAAAGACGGGGCAAAATATGAAACAACTCATTTGGAGGGAAGTAAATCACCGAAAACTGTTTATGAACTGGCATCCCTTCTTCGAAATGTAAAGCGAGGACCTCTTTAAGTGGCGGTATATTTTTGTTTGGGGGGTGGGGGGTGGGGGGAGGGCGAACGAGCGAGCCGCGGCTGCCATGCAGGCTTAGACTTTTGCAGGCTTCGCTCTTCTATTCCTGGAAATCACAAAAAGTGTGGCGGCTTCGAGATCTTCTTCGCCTTTTCTTTCTTTTCCTTCCTTCCTTCTTTCTTTTTTCCCATCCTCCTCCCTTTTCCTCTCCTTTCCTGGCGAGGGTGACTAGGAGCCGGCGAATCCGCGTTTTTTTTCTCTCTCTCTCTCTCCCTCCCTTTCCCCCTCCCCACCCCCTCCCCAACAGCCCCCAACTACAGCCTGCGCCGCCGCCGCCGCCTCAAAATTCAATAAAATGAGCTCTTATTTCGTCAACTCACTGTTCTCCAAATACAAAACCGGGGAGTCCCTGCGCCCCAATTATTATGACTGCGGCTTCGCCCAGGACCTGGGCGGCCGACCCACCGTGGTGTACGGTCCCAGCAGCGGCGGCAGCTTCCAGCACCCGTCGCAAATCCAAGAGTTCTACCACGGGCCATCGTCGCTGTCCACGGCTCCCTACCAGCAGAACCCGTGTGCCGTGGCGTGCCACGGGGACCCCGGCAACTTCTACGGCTACGACCCGCTGCAGCGCCAGAGCCTGTTCGGTGCGCAGGATCCAGACCTGGTGCAGTACGCAGACTGCAAGCTCGCGGCCGCCAGCGGCCTGGGCGAGGAGGCCGAGGGGTCTGAGCAGAGCCCGTCGCCCACACAGCTCTTCCCCTGGATGCGCCCTCAAGGTGAGCTCCCGTCGGGCCTGCCGGGGTGGGAAGGGGCCAGGAGGGCCCCAGGCCGGCGGGGGGGAGGGGGCGAGCAGGCCTGGAGCATCTTTAGCTCCTAGAGGACTTGTGGGCTCCGTTCCAATCACCTACCTCTTCTCCTTTCCTTCCCACTTTCTTTTCTTTTTTCCCCCTTTTCTTTATGCTTCCTTTGAAGGGGGGGTCGCTAAGCGAATTTCCTGAATCCATAAACCCCTCACCCTCCTTTACTTTTCTTCTTCTCCCCCCTCTCCCCCTTTTACTGTTTTATGGGGGCTGTGGAGAAAGAGTGGTGGGAGTGGGGGCGCTCAACGTTTGCACTTCTCAATTGCTTTATAGTTTAATTACCCTGAAGAAACTTTTCTTCTGGGGCAGAGGCTCTGGGGGCTTTTCAAGGTGGGTTCACGGGTCCCCACTCTGGCTTTTTATTCTTTCTCCATTCTCTACATCCTTCCTCCTAAACTTTATGGCACTTTTAATATATTTGAACACCCCCCCCGTTCTGGTTCTGGTTACCAGGGGAAGGGGCTCCCCCTTTTTGGCCCCCGCAGATTCAGTGCTGTCTAGTCCCCCTCAGCCCCCCCTCCCTGCTGACCGCGGCCTCCGCGCGCTCCCTCCCACCCCCTGCTTAAGGGTCCCCTGCCCTCATTATCCTGGTCTCCTAGGCTGGTTCACGAATCTTCCAACCTTCTCTGTCTCTGCCCCCTCCCCCACCGTCCCCTCTGTCTCGCCCTTTCCCCCATTCCCAGCAGCCGCCGGACGCAGGCGAGGCCGCCAGACCTACAGCCGCTACCAGACCCTGGAGCTGGAGAAGGAGTTCCTATTTAATCCCTATCTGACTCGCAAGCGGAGGATCGAGGTATCGCACGCGCTGGGACTGACAGAGAGACAGGTCAAAATCTGGTTCCAGAACCGGAGAATGAAGTGGAAAAAGGAGAACAACAAAGACAAGTTCCCCAGCAGTAAATGCGAGCAGGAGGAGCTGGAGAAAGAGAAGCTGGAGCGGGCGCCAGAGACCGCCGCCGAGCAGGGCGATGCGCAGAAGGGTGACAAGAAGTAGGCTCCAGCTGGGACTGCTTGGGCCGGGGCTTGCCCGCACGTCCGCCGGTCCCTCCCGCGACCACGCCGCTGTCGCTCGCTCCCCCGCCTCCGAGAGCTCCGGCCCCGCGAGCGGAGCCAGGAGCTGGGCCTCCCACCGCAGCGTCCCCCGCCGCGCCAGTCCCCGCTAGTGGTAGTATCTCGTAATAGCTTCTGTGTGTGAGCTACCGTGGATCCCTTCTCTTGGGGGCCAGGGGGGGAAAAAAGAAAAGGATTTTAAACAAGGACTCCCTCGCCCTGCGAGGGTGAGCGACTGCTGCCTGCCAGAGCCCCCTCGCCCCCGCCCCATGTAAAAAAGCCTCTTTGTGCAATGGTCTTTTTCCTTTGAACGTGCTTCTTTGTAATGACCAAGGTACCGATTTCTGCTAAGTTCTCCCAACAACATGAAACTGCCTATTCACGCCGTAATTCTTTCTGTCTCCCTCTCACTTTCTCTCTCTCTCTCTCTTTCTCTCTCTCACCGCGTCCTCATCTTTCCTCGCAACCCCGCTCCCCGCTGCCCTCCCTAGCTCGCTGGCTTTCTCTCTTGCTTCTCTCTTTTCCTCCTGTCCCCCCCCCCACTCCTTTGGTTTGACAATTTTGTCTTAAGTGTTTCTCAAAAGAGATTACTTTAGTTAGCATGCGCGCTGTGAGCAATTGTTAAAAGTGTTCTTAGGTTTGCTGTGAAGAGAATGTATCCTGTATCCGTGAATTGCTTTATTGGGGGGAGGGAGGGCTAATTATATATTTTGTTGTTCCTCTATACTTTGTTCTGTTGTCTGAGCCTGAAAAGGGCGGAAGAGTTACAATAAAGTTTACAAGCGAGAACCCGAGACTGGCCCGGGGCCGGCGCTCCTCATTCGCTCCCAGGCGCCTTGCAGGGCTGTGGGGGGAGCTGGTCAGCAGGCTGCAGGGCTGGCCTAGGCTAGGTCGCAGAGAGGAGGGGGCGGGGGCTGGAAGCAGGTGGTGCGAGTCCCCGGGCCCAGAGGCGCAGGGGGTGAGGGAGGCGGCTGCACGTGATTGGAGGAGAGAGGATCGAGGGAGGGGAGCCAGGAGAAACCCCCTCCCCTTGCGTTCCGTGGTTGCTGGGCCCGGGAGACTCCAGCGCCCAGGCCGCTCTGGAGAAGAGAAGTGTCCAAGCTGGTGTCTAGTATCCCCTGTCACTTCTCTCTTTGTTTCCGTGTCCTGGGAGGTGAGGACATAGGAGGAGATGGAGTAGGCTGCAGAGTTTATATTTCCATTTTTCTCGGACTCAGGTTGGGGAAGCAGGAGCAGAGGGAAGAGGTGCCTCCCTACTTCCCCTGTCTGGGACGTCGCCACTTTCTCCCAGTCTCTAGGCCGCGGTTTGCCGCAGCCTTCCTTCCTTCGTTGCCTCTGCCTCGCTGGCAGCCACGCTCCACTGAGTGAGGCATCCGCCTTCCGGAACCGGGAAAGCAGCGAGCCGGACCCAAACTGCCCTCCTCCCTTCCTTTTGCTCCCCACCCCCATTCCATTCTTTTTTAAAAATATTTTTTATATCTTTTTTATCGGCAACGCTTTTATTTCTTTAGTCACCAGAAATCTCAGAGTCCAATGCCTGCTTGGTTGGATTCCTGCCTTAGGAAAGCCTTGATCGACATCCAGTCACTACCGCTGGGGCACTAAGGGACAACCGGGAGGCCAGGCTCACCTCGTTTTAGGAGAACAGCAGCAGCCCGGATGAATTAGCCTGGATTAATAAATACTCGGCCAGCACCCACCCACCAAGTTGCGAACATTCAATCCCTGCGTCTGTCTCTCGCTCTGTAACCGGCTGGGGGAAATGGGTGGCGGGGGGTGACAACACGGATCGCTCAGAGGTTATTTATTTTCCCTTGCACTCAATTCCTTCCTCCCCAAATCACGCCTGCAAGCTGCCTCCAGCCCGCGGGGGTCGACAGCGGCCCTTGAGCCCCCAGCCCCAATCCGCAGAGCTTGGCCTTCCCATTCATTATTGATCATATTTTATAAATCCAACGCCACACAATTTTTTCCACATTACTGAGAGCCTCCGGGAGGCCGTCACATCATTGGCCGAGGGGGTATCACGTGGGCCGAGGTCACGTGGTCCGGAGAGGAAAAAGGGGGTCCTTTTTGGTGTAAATCTGGACTCTAATTCTGTAATATATCAAGGAATCTCGTAAAACCGACACTAAAACGTCCCTGACTACAAATCATCCGGCCAAATTATGAGTTCATTGTATTATGCGAATGCTTTATTTTCTAAATATCCAGCCGCAAGTTCGGTTTTCGCTCCAGGAGCCTTTCCCGAACAAACTTCTTGCGCCTTTGCTTCCAACCCCCAGCGCCCGGGCTATGGAGCAGGTCCGGGCGCCCCGTTCTCCGCCTCGGTGCAGACACTGTACCCCGGCGGGGGGGGCATGGCGGGCCAGAGCGCGCCGGGCGTCTACGCGGCCGGCTACGGGCTCGAACCGAGTTCCTTCAACATGCACTGCGCGCCCTTTGAGCAGAACCTCTCCGGGGTGTGTCCGGGCGACCCCGCCAAGGCGGCTGGCGCCAAGGAGCAGAGGGACTCAGACTTGGCGGCCGAGAGTAACTTCCGGATCTACCCCTGGATGCGAAGCTCAGGTAACGCCGCGCACCCAGATGTCCCGAGCCGCAACGTCCCGGCCACAGTCCCCGGAAGGTCCCCCTTCCCCGCAGAGGACCCCTCTCTATGTGCAGGATACTCCCGGCTGCAGCTCGGCCATTGCCGCGCCGTTTAAGTCTGGGCTGGGACCCCGCGCGCCGCCCCCACCCCCAGTTTTGCTTGGTGCTTTCAGGTCCTGGCGGATCTCTTTTTTGCCGACGCTACAGCGCTCAAAGCCCCCAGACCGCCCCCAACCCTTCCTCCGGGCCTTTTAGCTTTAAATATTTATCAGCAGCGCCGGCACGGGCTGGAGACGAGGCCGTTTGTCTTGCCTAGGAAGACTGGGGTTTGCAGAGAATAGCCATTAGGGTCTCCCCCCGCCCCCGCCCCGTTCCCTGCCTGAGAGCTCAGTTCTGGGTGTGTCCCCCCAGCCCTAGCTCCGATAAGATATGGAGGAGGGGGTCATGGCACTAAGCAATTCTCCCCTCCCCCTTCCTTTCCAGCCAACCCCGCTCCCCCATTATTCCCATCAGGACAATTAGAGGTGGGCTCTAGAGGCCTGGCGGAAGGAGGGGGTACAGAAGAACTGAGGACCCAGCCAAAGACATAGAGTCAGAGAAAGGTGAAGGGAGTTCATCTGAGGCCCAGAGCTATGAGTCTATTGACTCCTTCTGGCCCTGGTGGACTTAGGAGGGTGGGCTGGAAAAGAGGCAGAGGCCTCATGACAGCATAGCTTTTCAGGTGCTTTTCCTAGGACTCCGTGGACTCGGGGAACAGCCAAGTATGGAGATGCCACTCCAGAAGGATGACTTTCCTTTTGGGGGGAGGGCTAGGACTCTATGGAACAGAACCAAGACTAGGGAGTGTAAGCTACCCAGCAGCTGCTTTAGGAACCACACCAAGGTCTCCTCCAAATCCCCCTCACATATCCTTTTGTACATTTCCTCAAGGCAGATGGGCTTGGTAGCCCCAACTCCAAGGCTCAGAAGATCCAACACTATATTATGGTCAGAGACTCTCAGACTGATCAGGGTTGGAGGCCAGGAGCAACCCAGTTCTCACATCATGAGTATTGCTGATCAGGGTTTCTATTACTTACCCTGTGATTGAACTGACTTTCTAGTTCCATTACCAAAGCCCCCACCCCAAACACTTTAGCTTGGCTTATTTCTGACTTGAAATTATGTCACCTAGCCCCTCCTCTCTCCGGTCCCCTTCCTAGGGGGGAGCTCTCCTCAGGTTCTGGGTCTAAGCTGAAAGTTGTCAGGTACCCTTCAGCCTCAAGGCAAGAACCTTCACCTTCCTCTCTCATGTAGGCCATGGAGCTTCCTTTCTCCCTTGTAGTCCTGGAGGTCTAAAGATTGTTTCAGACAATGGGGTTATCTGGGCAGGAAGGCAGGCAGGTAGCCAGGCCTTGCTTGACACTTACTGGGAAAGAGTCATTGGAATGCAACTGCTGTTAGACTAATAATTTCAAGGTCCAGGGACATAAATTCTTGCCTCTTGCCCATTCCATGACGGGTCTGGGTGGGGACTGGGCTTAAGAAGCCCTTTTGTTCCTTTTCTTTTCTTCTCAGACCAGGCCTGGAGTCCCCATTCTGGGACACTAATATAGTGTCCTGAACTCCTTACCTCAAAGGCCATCTGGAAAGGAAACGGTAGATTTGGAGCCCCTGGCCCCAGAAAGTGAGTGGGGATTAATTTGCCCCCATTCTATGCTAGCCCCTTAGGAACAGAACCTTCAGGAGCCAGCAGTTGCTATCTACCTGGCTTTCAGAAGCTCCAGGCTGAGAAAACCACCCTTCATGGATGATAGGACTATCTGGTATGAGGGGGCTGACCTGTAAGCCCAACACTTGGCACTTGGAAGGCTGAATTAGAATTAGAATTAATCCTTCAATTAGAAGGATTGCTACAAGATTGAAACAACCCAGAGGCTACATTAGCAAGACCCCCCCCCTTGAAAAGCAAAACAACTCTTGTGGACACACACACACACACACACACACACACACACACACACACGAAAAGAAAGAAAACAATGCTTGCCCTGAGAAGCTTGGAAATTTTTCTGCAGATGGCAGAGAGAGGGGGTACCATGAAGTGTAGAATAGGCTATGAAAAATGTTAATTTGGTTCCAGCAATATAGTCTTTTTCTGCCCTCAGACTTCAAACCAACTAGGTAGGAGGTGGGAATTTTCTTGATGTTTTTCACACACTGATTTTTTTTTTCTATTTCTCTCTCTCCTAAATACTGCGAGTAGGGACTGACCGAAAGCGGGGCCGCCAGACCTACACGCGCTACCAGACACTGGAGCTGGAGAAGGAGTTTCACTACAACCGCTACCTGACTCGGCGGCGGCGCATAGAGATCGCGCACGCGCTCTGCCTCACCGAAAGACAGATCAAGATCTGGTTTCAGAACCGGCGCATGAAGTGGAAAAAGGAGAACAAAACATCTGGCCAGGGTGTCACTGGCCAGGACAAGGCTGAAGCAGAGGAGGAGGAAGAAGAGTGAGGGACAGAAAAAGGAGAGAGAATAGAAGAAGAACCCAATTCTGAGAACTGAAGCATGAATCTCAAATAAGGGGGAAAACTGTTTAAATGAAGCAGTTAAAAAAAAAATAAGGAGATGGATGAAATTTGGGCTTCTCAACACTGTAAAAGAAATACTACCTATGGGGAAGTGTGTTGTCTGTTTTTGTACAGTATGGGAAGGACATTATCGGCCTGCTTCATGGCTTTCTGGAATGTGCCTCCCCTTTTCTATGTTGCTAGTAAGGTCTCTGTAAAATCTTGCTGTTTTGTACACCCTCTATGGCACTGTCTTTGTGGACTGTGGTTCCTTGCCTACCCCATGCTTCCCAGTAGCAGCACTAAAAAGACCTTAGGGAGCCTCGAGGACCTCTAGTCCCTGCATCTGGTGCACTTGGCTGCTGATCCTGGCTCCTACCCGTTCCCTTGAGCCTCTTTCTGTATATCTGAAGTATGGAGAATAAAACAGGATTAAAAATCTACAGACTCTGTACTTTCTGTCTCCCCGTGGCTGGGAGGGGTAAGGGTTGGTAGTGGGTGGGTGTCTCGGAGCCCCTCTACTGGCCTTTGCTTTTATTTCCCAGATGCCCCCCCTGCTATAGATACTGCCAACTAATGAACCCCAACCTCTCTCTCTCTTTATACTTCCACCAAAGCACACGATTTCCATATTTACAAGCTGACAGTACACAAATGTATGCACTATTACAGTCACAAATAAACACAGACATCCATATATTCACAAATAGACATACAGGCTTCCACACCATCCCGGCTCCATGCCCAGAACACATGCGTTCACATTAACACACACTCACAAGTAAACATGCATTCACAGCCACTCACAGACACATCGATGCACACCAACGTACATTAGCACATTGGATTCTAAACAGAGACTCACATTTGCCCCCCAGGAAATCCATCCTTGAGACCATATGCTCAGCTACTCACTCCCAAAATGGAAAACACCCCCCCCCATTTAAAAGCTTCCAGTTTCACGCTTTTTCTTATCCAGGCCTTTAAATCAGACTATGAAATCTGAGCCTGGTGTCCAGCCACAAATATTGTGATGAAATCCAAAATGGTAGGCCTTGAAAAAGACATATGGAAGAAAAGCGAAGGGTGAACACCCCTATCCATCCCATCTCTGGAGCGGTTTGGGCAGAGGCCAGGACATCGAGTAGAGGTCTCTTGGCCCACCCAGTGCAACCTCCTTGCCAGGGTGCTTACAGCTTTCTGCTCAGTAGGCAAACATTTTCGGTCAGTGTGTTTTTAAAAATTTATTTCAATTTATTTTTAGTTTATGTATCAAAATCTATTTCATTTGTGATTGACAAGGGCTATCCATATGAAACTTTAAAACTATACAAAAAAAAAAAAAAAACAGTCCCGTGAGCGAGAACCGAGCGAGTTTACCGGGCTGGGGTGGCCGAGGTGGCCGCAGCAAGCTTGGCGGCGACGCCGACCGCCAGGGCTTCCTCTGTGATGTTCAGCCTGCTCTTGAGTGCCGCCAACCTGGAACCTTCTGAGGGGCATACACAGGGGAGGGGAGGGAGAAGAAAAAAATAAAATTTAAAAAGGTGGTTATTTCGTTTTCTACATTAAGTCACCAGAAGTCCAACCTAAAATGTAGGGGTTTTGTTTTTGTTTTTTTCTTGTTTTTGTTTTTGGAAACTGGAAAAGCAGAGTGAGTTATTATTAAATTTTGTAAACCCTTGATTGCTGGACAAAACCCTAAACGATAGTGTCTTTACACCTAGACCTGCGGTGCTGAGTTTTAATATTTATTCGTTTGAAACCCTCGATTGTTCAAAGGGCGCCATCTTAAACCGAAAGGGTTTGAGAAAGGTGGTTGGTTTCCGGAAAGGTATGCTTAATTTGAATTTGTAAGAAAAGGCCCTAAAAACCTGCTGCTTCAATTTGTAAGAAAAGGCCGTAAAAACCTGCGGCTTCCCCAGTACCACCGCAGCAACCCCTGGAGAGAGCAGGGGTTTCTGCTAGTGAAGAGTAGGCGTTTAGGCGGGAGAGGCCGCGATCTTTCTTCTTCCTCCCCCAGTTTCTGGGGTGCTGAGGTGGAGAATCTGCTTGTTAGACTAATCGGGTTTGGCCCCCATCCAGGACACCTTCTCTCCAGAGGCAAAAACTAGACCCTGAGGGCTGCCTCCCCGCCCCCCACACACCTGCAATGCTGCAAGCCTCACAGGTGGGGGAATCCCACAGTCTCGAAGGTTAGGAATGGGGGCGGGCGTTCAGAGCAGGAGAGGGGGTATAGGAGCTTTCTTTTTGCCACGATGCAGATAGCGGCATCCAACACCCGCTGGTGCTCTTGCCTCACCTTCCTATTGCCTCAGGACAGCCCCATGTGAAAGATTGGGGGGGGGATTTTTACTATAAAAGACAGGCAGAGCTCTTGAGGAAAAAGTGGAGGTTCCAGAGAAAACCCCGGTTCTAGCTGGACCTCGATGGCTTCTCCACCCTGAATTCTTGCACCCCAAATCTCACCCCGTCTCAGATTGGGGTTTCCCTAAAAAGAGAAGGGGAAGAAAAGAAGATGGCGACTGAGAAAAGGGTTGCTGGTGGAGCAGCCATGAAGAAATGCAATAAATTCCTTGTTGTTTTATGAAAATTTACAACTTTGTGATAGAAGTTTATGAGTGGTTGGATCCAGCGATTGGCCGGCGCCGGTCATGTGGCCGGGCGATCGTGAACATGAACTTTTTATCATTTCCCTGGTGGTTATAATGCAGCATTCTTTTGGACACCACACCTAGGTCGGAGCACTGCCGTCCTTCAGGGCTCCAGCCTCTTGATATTTTTATACCTCAATATCAGTTCGATAGAGCAAAAGAGAGAGAGAGAGGAAGAGAGAGGGGGGAGAGAAGAGTGAGTGAGAGAGGAAAGGAGGGGTGGGAATTACACAAAAGAGAGAACCAAAAATAATTTTGATTCCTAAGTTAATTTGCTCGCTGGTCTGGGATTTTTAGTCATCATGAAGGGTCAATGGACAATCTGCCCAGGACTGAAGCCTGATACAATTTTTCAAAGCCAGAACTTACTCCATTTTCTATGCAAATGTCAGAAAAGCGAAACAACCTCTCTCTCAAGTCTGAGAGGGGGAAACGACGGCTCTCAGGTTGGGACAATATTATCTGGAAGCTGAAGAAGAAACCGAACGCTCCCTTTTCCCTCCCTCCCCACCCATTTGAATCCGGAGAAAGAAAAAAAATAACCCAAGTTCTGCAAAGGTAAGGGAGATTCTACAATTCTTATTCTTTTGCATCGTTTTTTGCAGGGGGTGGGGCTTAGGTTTTTCTCCCCCCTCCCCCCATCCCAAGACCGGGTTGAACCCCACCTCTGGGCGCTGCTGGGTGAAGCTTCCCAGGAAATTTTGTGGTAAAGAGAGGGGTAGCTGCTTCCTGGAGGGGGAGCCGCTGCAGGGAAGATGGGGGGAGGAGGAACGGAAAGGGGCCTCGGAGGCCAGTTTGATGTTGCCTTTTTAGCTGGGAGATATCTCCAGCGAGGGGGCTGCGAAAGAGAGGGTGGGGTGTCTGAGCTGCAACCGAGCTGGCCAGTCGCTCTGGCCCTGGTGGGTTTGTGCTCACCTCCCTCCATCTCTCCCTGCTCCTGGCCTCCCCCGGTTGCCCCCATGCGGTTCTCTTGCCCAGTGTGGGTAAAGGCGATTCCTGGCTGCATTGGCACGAGGGGCGGTGGCGCTGAGGGACGTCTTGGTCTCAGTAGGGCCTGGAATCTCCGCAGAAGCCAGCCGAGGGCAAGGAGGCGGCTAGAGTGGCATAAAAAGAACAATTCACAGAGAAATGTTCGCTATCTTCCTTCGGAGACATTTCTGAAATTAAAGGGGTGTGGGTGAAGGAATCCAAAGCGAGGCAGATTCCCCAGGAAGCTAGCCGAAGACCGCCCAGGTCTCTTGCCACCCGCGCCGCCCAAGGGAGCCTCATCTGCAGGGAGAGAGTTTTGTGGTTTTAATGCGGTAGGTTAAAGTCTGTTGGTCTGTGTGTGATAGATTCTGTTGCTTGTGTTTTATTGATATAAAGGATGTGTGGATTTTGGTGGAGAAAATTGTGTATCTGATATGGAAGCATTTCAAACTTTCCTGGATTCAAATGTGGTGGTTGTGAAGTGGTTTTAGTATGCTGTTTCAGGCTTATACACAAAAATAAATTCGGCATGTGTTTTGGGGGTGGTGGTGGTGGCGGCGAGGAATACAAAACCTAACTAGAGAATCCTATGGTGTGTGGTGAAAAAGCCTGAGTTCAGTGTTGAATCCTGTCTCTCACGCCCAATTTTGGTTCCCAGCTTCCTGAGGGTGGGGGAGGGGGAGAACTGCTGAATATGAGACAGATTCTTAAAGTAGCTCTCAGGGTTCAGGCCCGATGGTGAGGGCTAAGAAATGGGGTGAAGGGTCTCTAGGGAAGCTATATGCTGAGAGATAAGTCACTCTGTCTGGGCACGGACAGGAGGCATTTTGATTTAGTTTGGTTTGCATGAACAGAGATTGACTGCCTTTCTGTTTTTTTAAAAGCCTGTGCGGGTCGTTCAGCCTCGGGCTCCTGGTTGTCTAGGATTTTAGGATCGGGGCAAGTGTGTGGCTACATTGGCTTCCTGATCTATTAGGAAGAGGAAACTCAGCCACTTGTGGCACAGAACTGGGGCTCCCTGGGGGGCCAGCTAAACATCTCTAGACACGGGCCTGGACTGGGCTCGCTGAAATACATTGGCTTCTTAGCAAGAGGAATTAAATTGCTAGCATCTAGGACGCTCGGACCGTATTCGCGACAGGAAAATCCTCCCAAACCCACTCAAAGTAAAGGTCTCTCCCCCCACCCCCTTAATCTTAGTGGATTATAGATCGTCCCTTAGACAATTTCCTCTGACCCAAATTATGCAGTTTGCTGCCATCTACCGTCCGTTCGGGGACAGGCGGCTTCGGCACAGCCAGCCTCTTGATGCTCCCCGAGCCCTGTGGGTTTGCTTGGAGGCCTGGCGCGGTTCGGTTCGGTGGGATTCTGGCCCATGCTGAAGCTCTCTACTGCGTCTTAATCTCCGGGTGTAGATTCGAAAACGGAATGAGTCTCTTGTCGCATTATCCTCAACCTTCTCTAGTCCTGCAGACCTCCACTCATCCCAGCCACAAACCTGGAGGCTGGCAGAGGAAGAGGAGTAGTAATACTGTAACCCACGGACAGGGGGTACTGAACCAAAGGGCTGAGGGTTCGGACCCACGACCCCCATCACTACCTAAGACACAAGACACGATTGGGCCTCTGAAGAGATGTGAGGCCAAATCTGTTCAAGGTTTATTTAGTTTTCTTCTCAGCCAAAGGAGGGGGGCCGGCCAAGGGAGGTGCCGTCCAGGCAGTTCCACTCGGTTGTTAAAACACAAACCCAGTCTGTATTCTTCCATTTGGTTTGTGGGTCTTGCCAATTCCTAAGCTGGTGAGTCTGTGCTGAAGGAGTTGGAATGAGTTTTCTGGAAACTGTTGGTGAGTGTTGGTTCCCCCCCCCCCAGTCTCTAT
The DNA here is from genome assembly GCF_003668045.3 of Cricetulus griseus. NCBI lineage: Eukaryota > Metazoa > Chordata > Mammalia > Rodentia > Cricetidae > Cricetulus > Cricetulus griseus. The sequence goes on from NC_048600.1 coordinate 109,453,737, forward strand.
CCTTTCAAGCGAAATCGACGCCAAAAAAAAAAAATTGCTTTGGTGGAAAATCGGGAGTGAGGAGAAACCATTAAAAAACCAAAACCTTTGTAATTTCCGTTCCCGTGGGACCCCTCACACCCGGTTAACGGAACCGCTTTCCCAGAAGGGGGTGGCTAGGGCTGGGTGCGCGCCTTCACCTCGGCGTTGGAGTCTTGGCCCCTGTCTCACCGGTTACTGATTAGCTCGGGCTTTCAAGCTTCAAGAGGAAGCTCTGGCTATCCCTTTCAAGGTGCGGTGGCTCTGGTTCCTGGGAGGGGACTCCAGGAAATTGCCTGCGGTGTCAGGCTGGCCTAGGTGTTACTAAGGTCTGGCTGGGAACTGGGGCTGTGTAGCGTTGGGGGCACACACACACCCCTTCCCTCCGAGGCCCGGCGCCATAGACTCTAGAGTCTGAGCCTCTCTCTGGAGCAGATCTTTAAGCTTTTTTCTTCCGCTTCGAGAGAGTGACTTTCTGGCCGGCTGGAAGGCCGGCTTAGTGAGTCTCTCTGCGGGAGGCCCCGAGGGATCTGGCAGGAAGGTCTGGGGCCCTCCTGAATTTTTTTCTTTTGGAGCAATCAGAAGGAAACATAGGGAGGGGAAGTCAAGCTACCACAGAGGCTTGAAACACTTCGGGGCTCTTAGGGTAAGGGTGAATCGAGAAGTGGCGAGAAGCCTCGCCCACTCCTCCTAGAAGATCAGAGAGGATGCCGCTCATTTGCATAATGGAAATGAGGTCTTTGTACCTCGATTTGGACCAGTCGATTTTAGGGCAGAGTGTCCACGTAAAGAGCCTCTTTCCAGTCTGTGGGAGCCACCACACTATACCACTGGGGAACATTTCAGACAACCAGAATCCAGGGGGAGAATTGGGTTTGAGAGATTTTCATCCTCCCCACCCCAGGTAAAGTTGGGGGTGGGTTAGGAGGTACCTATTATCCAAGGAGCTGGGTGGGAGTGGGGGTGGGGGTGGAGAGGGCTTTGTATCTTATAGGAAATAAGAAGCCTGGCTATTGTCTCACCTCCTCCTCATACAGGCAAAAGCCATTCCTAAGCTCACCTTCTGGAGATTTTCACTCCTGAGCTGAACATGACTTAGGCAACATTTCTCTGGGAGCTGGAATGTGCGTGCTTACCCACGGGACTGCAAACTCAAAGCAGAGAAAAGCACAATTATAAATCCTGCCTGTGGGGTATCAGGGCAATCCCTGTGCTGTGTCCCTGAGACTTGGTATATATTTACATCCCTCCCTTAGTGCGTTAAGGGGGCAACAACCCTGATGGAGAACTGGCTGATGCCTGCTGTGTATTTACATATTTCCCGTTGGAGGCAGACAAACTGAGGTGGATGGAACCACAGACAAATCAGTAGAGATCTGGCTCCAGAAACCAGGCGGTCTCTGGCCCAGCTCTGCCTGTCTGCTCTTTTTCCCAAACAAACGGATCAGATGAATAAACGCTCATAAATACCTCTGGGCTTAGATAAGAGCGATGAGGCGCTATTTCCTTTCATGCCCGACTCCAGGCGCCCTGGCCCTGCCCATAGTGGCTCCATCTCCAGACAGGCAACCTGCAGAGGTGAGGTTAATTTGGGGCTGCTACTCTAAAGGATAAAGCAATTATTTTCCTGCTTCTATCACAGGAGAAGGCCTCCTCTCTCACCTTCTCTTACCTTTTTAAAATTTTTAAACATGGGCAATTATACCATCTTTCCTGTGATGAGGACATTGTGACTAGGGAGAAGGGCTAAGGCCCAAGGCCCAGCCTCTGTGGCATGGGGGTGGGGGATGTAAATATTCTTTGGCATCCTAATCCCTTGCTGAAACAGCTCCTACTCCTCTCTCATTATGGACCCAGCCATTTCTATATTGGTACATTTCAGCTTTCTTCATCATTAGTAGGTCTGAGATTCTTTACCTCCCCCCATGGATTAAGGCTAAGAGAGACAGACATCCAGGGATGGTCTTTGTGGCACAAAGGGACAGCCTAGCAGTTGCTTTGAGTTCAAAGAGCTCCAGAGGCCACTTTGCAGCCAAATAAATCCTCATTCTTGACCATCCATCCTCAGCCCTATCCTGTTATCAATAGGCAGGGATGGGCCACAAAAAGGAGCCCAAAGAACAAGGCAGAGGTGGTTCAGCCTGGCCTGACTCTAACAGCATCTTTTACCCACTCAGTCCTCCCTACATTCGGGTTGGATGGGAGGTTGTTATTCTTAACTGTCTGGCCTGTGTGTGCATATTAGAATGTCAGAAACACAGTGCATCCACCAGCTGGAGAAAGGAAGAGAGCAAGAGAGCTTAGGTGTAGTCTTCTACTTCCAAGTTCTCACAGCAGCAAAGCAGGTGATACAAACACGAGGCATGAGAGGGGGACTGGAGAGTGGCTGACAGACAGACAGGAGGCTTGTGGGAATCCAGGGAGCTAGAGCAGGTATGCCAGTCAAGGATTGAAAGATGGTTAAGATGGTTACTGAGTCCCCAGGAGGACCTAGCAGCCTTCCTTCCTTACAAAACTAAATCTAAACCAAGTCTTAGGGATGGGGTTTCAAAAGGAATTGACAATTTATAGAGCGAACAGGAAAGAAAAGAAAGTTCTTTTCAATGGGCTCTCATCTGCAATATGAAGATCTGAAGAATCACTTTTTATTTTTATTTTTTTTCCAAAATAAGGTTTCTCTGAGTAACCCTGGCTGCCCTGGAACTCAATTTGTAGACTAGGCTGGCCTCGAACTCGGAAATCCTCCTCTCTCTGCCTCCCAAGTGGTGGGGTTAAAGGCATGTGTGCCTTGACTGCTCATATTTCTAAGAGGACAATTTCGTCTCTGTATCTAGATTTACTGGGACATCTTTATTCTAAAGATCTGTAGCCAGGGGTTATTCTTACATCATTTTGGAGTGAGAGGAGAGTATGAATTGAGTGGAGACAGAGTGAGAGTTGTAGGCAGAATAGAGATGCAGACAAAGTCGCATAGGCCGGGGTTCTATCTTACCCCTTCACGCTACATCACCAAATTTAGGGATTGTTAGTTTCTTTCTCCGGGCCCCATTCCCAGTCAAGACTGCAATCAGGCTGAGCTGAGCTGTCTTGGGCTTAAGGACCGGCTTGCCAGAAGCTACTAGCCTAGTGGAGCAGCCAGAGAGAGAAGCTTGGGCTCACATACCCCTGGCGTTTCTTTCTTCTGGGTCCTCTAGGCAAAGGGATCTGGCTTGCCCCCTCTAACCTTGGTTGTTGTGTAGAGGCAGGGATGTGATTAACCTAAGCTTGAAAAGGGGAAAGACAGACCTGATAAAGAGGACAAACGATTTTCCAAACCTGTGAAGGAGGATGTTTCTTCTTTCCCTGTTTCTAAAATGAAGGAAATTAGCGGACAACTCCGTTTCCCCTTTACCAGTACAAAACCCCTAGAAACAGATCTTGCCCCTTCATTTTCTCTCAACGAGATTCGTGGGCATTTACCCAGCCCTCCCTTAAGGGAACGGGCCCATGCAATGCAGGGGTTAACTTTTCTGAAAACACAATTAACTTTTCCCTATTCCTGCGTGGGGTAGGGGGAGGGGTGTATTTATTTCATCACTGGGGAATGGGGTGATCTCCATCCAAATGTTTCCTCCTCCCTCAAAAGCACAGACGCCTGTTTCGCAGATCCTACGTAGGTGGAGCAGAGAGAGAGAGAGAGAGAGAGAGAGAGAGAGAGAGAGAGAGAGAGAGAGAGAGAGAGAGAGAAAGGTTGATAGGTTTGTGCGCGGGTCCCTCGTGCAGGCTGCGCTCCTCCTGGGTGCTATTTGACAATTCCTGCCTCTGCCATTGGTCAGTGTTGGATCAGATGGTTGTATTTCCTTCTGGCCCTCACTGGCACCTCGCCATCCCCCCTCAGCTAAAACCCAATCTCGGCTATACTACTAATAGGCGCTGCGCTCGGACTATAAAACACAACAAATCATAAACCCGGTGGAGCAGCAGCGGCCGCGCGCGCCTCCCCTCCCGATGAGTTCCTATTTCGTGAACTCCACCTTCCCCGTCACTCTGGCCAGCGGGCAGGAGTCCTTCCTGGGCCAGCTGCCGCTCTACTCGTCGGGCTATGCAGACCCGCTGCGGCACTACCCCGCGCCGTACGGGCCGGGACCGGGCCAGGACAAGGGCTTTGCGGCGTCCTCCTATTACCCACCAGCCGGCGGCGGCTATGGCCGGGCGGCGCCCTGCGACTACGGGCCAGCGCCTGCCTTCTACCGGGAGAAGGACGCGGCCTGTGCCCTCTCCGGCGCCGACGAGCCTCCCGCGTTCCATCCCGAGCCACGGAAGTCCGACTGCGCACAGGACAAGAGCGTGTTCGGAGAAACCGAGGAGCAAAAGTGCTCCACGCCGGTCTACCCGTGGATGCAACGCATGAATTCGTGCAACAGTGAGTGAGACTTCCCGCTGTCCCTCGCGGGGGGGGGCTCCCTTGCAAGAAGGCAGAACTAGTGTCCCTCACCCCCACCCCACCCCATTCTCCCACTGGGAACTAGGTGGGCATCTCAGGAGATGGGGCAAGATTGGGTCCCTGCCTTCAGATCGGTTTTCTTGCCCGCAGAAGTTGCAAAGTTTGCAAAGTCCCAGCTGCACAGTAAGGCAGGGGGAGTAAGTGGGCTCGCCGAGAGAGTTAGGCCAGAGCTAGGATTGGTGGTCAGGAAGAGGACAGGGGACTCAGTCTCTGGTTTTGCTTTCCTCTGTGTCCTCCCCCTCTCCTATCTGGATCTGCCCGGGTCCCCCCACCCAAAGACCACTTCATTAAAAACAAGAGTGCGTCATGGGGTGGGGGTGGGGGTGACGCCGGCAAGGGCAAGTTTACTGGGTCTTGGACTGTATTTCTCTGGGGCTGGAGGTTGTCGGGGGCACGACTAGGGAGCGGTCAAACACTGGAAAGGGGTGGCAGTCTGGGGTTGGAGGAATAAGAGGGGACAGGCGGAGGGAGTGAGAGGGACAAACCGGCGCCTGGGTCTCAGGTTGGATTATTTGTCGGCTTCAAGTCCCAATTGATGTCCATTAGCCCTACACGAAAGTGAGGAGCTGTTAATGCGGACTATGGATCGATCCACGTCATTATGGATTAAAGGCCAGAATCTATCATCGAGTAGGGTAGGGAGAGCTGGATGGATAGAAAAGAAACGAAAGGAAAGGAAAGATGCAGCTAGTAGGAGACACACCTGGCCAGCCCCTCCCCCTAAGCTCAGGTGGGAATCCAACTGACCCTCCCCTCCCCCACCAAAAGTCTAGACAGAAAGAAAGCAGAGGCCTAGGAGACCAGGAGGGAATCTGGAGGGGGCGCTGGAGGAGTAGGAAAGGGGGACCAGGGAATGGGAGAAGGAAAGGAGGACCAGCTAGCATTACGTTTGAGGGCTGAGTGGGGGAGGGGCCTGTGGGCTTGGTGTGGTGCCCCCAGGCCTCAGTTTCTCCTCTCTGCGTAACAGGTTCCTCTTTTGGGCCCAGCGGTAGGCGAGGCCGCCAGACATACACTCGCTACCAGACCCTGGAACTGGAGAAGGAGTTTCACTACAATCGCTACCTGACCCGGCGGCGGCGCATCGAGATCGCGCACGCCCTGTGCCTGACCGAGCGGCAGATCAAGATCTGGTTTCAGAACCGGCGCATGAAGTGGAAAAAGGAGAGCAAGCTGCTCAGTGCGTCTCAGCTCAGTGCGGAGGAGGAGGAAGAAAAACCAGCCGAGTGAAGGTGCTGCAAAGGGAGGGGGGACACGAAGGGAGAGGCCTGTGGGGGAACCGAGGGCACCCGAAAGCCCCAGAAGGCTCTGCGGTCTGGGGAGTCTGGGGACTTGATCTCCAGCGCAAGACGGGCGGGGCCCAGCGCTCTCTGGGACGTCCCCGCCCGCAGAGCTCTTCCTGGGCGCTTGAAGGCTGCCTACCCAGCACCCCAGCGCCTCCTCCCTCCCCGAAGAACCCACCTTGGCCTGATCAGGCTCCCTGGTGAGAACTGAGAATCGGACTCACTTGATGTCTCCTGGAAGCAGAGCAGAATGCTCTTGTCCTTGTCGAGTCTCATTTCGTCCATGTCCCCCGTGCACGGTTCAATGGTAGATTCGCTGTCCCTCAGCAGGGACTTGAAAGACTCCCTTACCCCAGACTTGTCTCTCCTACCCCCTCCCCAAAGCCACTGGAAGGAGCACATACTACCTAGAAGTAAGAAGAGGAGCCTCAGAAGAAAACAAAGTTCTATTTTATTAATTTTCTATGTGTTGTGTTTGTAGTCTTGTCTTAGCTATGGACGTGAAATACTTCGGTAATAATATTAATATTATTAATAATGATTATGATGATGATAATAATAATAATAAAGATGTGAAAACTCGCAGCTCAATCACATCCAATCCTTCCCTGCCATTTTTTTTTCCTCCATAGCCCCAGCCACCTTGTCACCCCTGAGCCTGAACAGCAAAGGCAAGAACCATGGCCCGCCCGCCTCAGGGCCTTTCCAGCCGCCAGACTCAATTCGGAGTTACAGTTGAGATAAAAGCAGGAGTCAAAAGCAGAGGCTCTGTCTTTCCAGGCCCCAGCGTTGGCTGTGCCTCCCTCGTGCTAAATTCACAATTGCCTCTCCCAGTCAGACTTGAGGAAGGGAGAAAAGCCCTTTCCCTCTTGTTCTCTAAGCTTGCCCTCGGTTGTGAGATATGCCACTTGAGGCCTCCTAGTCCAGAACCCTAGAGACACGGAGCTGGGCGGGTCTGGGCGCCTTTGCAGCGTTTTTCTGTCCTCTGCTAGCCAAGGCCCCTGGCCTTTGGCCCGCCCACATGGCTGTCTCTGCCGGCCTTGGCCCTCGGCTCCCCTGGCCTATTGCTCCAGAGACTGAAAAATGAGGCCACTGGGCATCTCTCCACAGTTCGCCTACAGGCTCCAGGGTGCCCTTCCCATATTAAGTAGGAGCTCGGTGGCAAGGAAGAGAATGAGAACCCGGGAAAGGAGACCGCAAGGGCCCGACTCTGTCTGGTTCTTCGGAGACCAGAGGGCAGGGGGCCAAGCGATGGGGCATTTGGTCTCATCTTCTCTAACCAAAATGGCTTATCCTCTCTCTACTCTCAACCTCACCCAAGCCACAAGCTGCAGGCACCGTTTTCTTTTCTTCATCCCCCTTTCTCCCCCCTTTTTAAAAAAAATTATTTTTAAAGAAAATAGCCGAATGGCAGAAGGGGCCCAGCTGCGGAGATCTCTGGCCGCCCAGAGGGCTCAGCAAGGGGCCGCCGGTCTCCCGGACATCTTCCCGGGAAGGCAGTAAAGCGGATGTGTAAATTCTCCAACTGTTAGCCACCAGCAACACAAGGCTTCGGATCTGCCCTCCGAATGCGATAGCCGGCCTCTGGCGAGATTGTTAAGGGATTCTGTTTTAACCCCAAACTCTCATGCGAGTTGTCACCCAAATCTAAACCGCCTGGGCGGTGGCCACTCTAGTCTTTGCCGCTTAAGGCTGCCTTTCGCCGGCTGTGTTCCTCTTCTAGGATCCCTGTCCAGCTTGGTTCCTTGGCCTAGGCTAAGGATGAGAGGTCAAAAGGAGAATTTCAAACTTCCCAGGGGCCCAGGACAACGAAGAGCTTCCCTGCCTCTTCCAGCCCTGCGATTCTCTGGTGCTGTGGACCTGCCACCGAAGCTTCACCAGGAAGGAGGCCTGGCTGAGCTAACGGAGATAACTCGCAATAATTGTTTTTCACATATAACTTCTAATCCTTCACCCCCTCACCCCAATTCCTCACCAACTTGGGGACTGGCAAAGCTTAAGGAGGGACGGTCAGGCAATTAAATTCTTGATTATACTATCCAGAGTTAAAATAATAATAATAATAATAACAATAATAATAAATGGTGATGATAATAATGTCAGAGAGAAGGACATAAATAGAGGAAATAACCGCACTCTAACAAAGTGGGCAAAAGACTCAAACCTATCTTCCTAAAGGTTCAACCCTGCGGGTGAGCCGCGGGGCGGGTTTCTTTCTTGCTTGACGGTTGCACAGAGCCAGCTGGGAGGCTGCGGACGCCGCCATGGCGGCCTGCGGCCCGCGCTCCCATCAATCGCCGGGAGGTGGCGCGCTCTGCTCAGAGGCCAACGCCAACCTTCTCCCTGTTTCTCCCCCTTCTCTCTTTCTTCCCCCCTCTCGGAGGCTCGCATTGAATCGGCCCTAACGATTCTCGGATCGTCATTATTTGTAACCATAGAGCATGAATTACCTCTTGAGGTCATCAGCGAGAATTTACGACTGGTCAACAAAAGCACGTGATTCCCTAACGCCCCCCCATCCCCCTTCCAACCCCCCCCCATATTTGGCCGCATACATAGCAAAACGAAGTACAGTGCATCGCTATAATTCATTAATACATCATAAATCGTGAAGCACAGGGTTATAACGACCACGATCCACAAATCAAGCCCTCCAAAATCACCCAAATGAGCTCGTACTTTGTAAACTCCTTCTCGGGGCGTTATCCAAATGGCCCGGACTATCAGTTGCTAAATTATGGCAGTGGCAGCTCTCTGAGCGGCTCTTACAGGGATCCCGCTGCCATGCACACCGGCTCTTACGGCTACAATTACAATGGGATGGATCTCAGCGTCAACCGCTCCTCGGCCTCCTCCAGCCACTTTGGGGCGGTGGGCGAGAGCTCGCGCGCCTTCCCCGCGTCAGCCCAGGAGCCCCGCTTCAGGCAGGCGACGTCCAGCTGCTCCCTGTCCTCGCCCGAGTCCCTGCCCTGCACCAACGGCGACAGCCACGGCGCCAAGCCCGCAGCTTCGTCCCCTTCCGACCAGACGACCCCAGCCAGCTCCAGCGCCAATTTCACCGAAATAGACGAGGCCAGCGCGTCCTCCGAGCCTGAGGAAGCGGCAAGCCAGCTAAGCAGCCCGAGCCTGGCTCGGGCACAGCCAGAGCCCATGGCCACCTCTACGGCCGCGCCCGAGGGGCAGACTCCACAGATATTTCCCTGGATGAGGAAGCTTCACATCAGCCACGGTAATTCTCCATCTCTTTTTTTTGTCCTCGCCGCATCCCTGCCCTGTGTTGGGGGTGGGGGGGTTGAGGACAGCTTGACTTAACCTCAGATATAGATTCACTACCCCCCCAAAAGGGAGAAGTGTCCGAAAGGGTCCCTACAGCTCCATAGAGAGAGCCAAACAGGGTCTTTTGCTGAGGGTGGGCATTTTTAAAAACAATTTCTTGCCACGCTCAGCTTGGGTTTTATTTACCCAGCCAGTCACCGGCTTAAGGATGAAAGATGAGATTTGGGTATTGTGGGGAAGGGTCCTGTTTATTCCCGAAATTTTGAGATTGCTGCTAGCAAAAGAGAGATGGGCTGTAAACGGAGCTTTCTAGGGCTAAAGTGAAGCCGCTCTCCTCTCTTCTGGGGCTAATGGCCCGCCTGAACCAGCCTAGGGTGAGGCACTGGGAAGGAGGAAGAGACAAAGCCGGTAGCATTCACTACCACCAGAAGTGGGGGCTGCTGGAGAAGGGGATGAAGAAAAAGAGGCTGAGTGCGGGCACCTGGAGTGAGGAGGATTGGAGCTGCTGTGAGCTGGGTGCTGGGGAAGCCTGGGTCCTGCTCCCCGCCCCCTCCCACTCAGTGCCCCCTCCTTTAACCGGAATAACGTTGCCTCTGGGCTCTTCTCTAACTGCTCTAGATATGACTGGGCCAGACGGAAAAAGGGCCCGGACCGCGTATACTCGCTACCAGACGCTGGAGCTGGAAAAGGAATTCCACTTCAATCGCTACCTGACCAGGCGGCGACGCATCGAGATCGCTCACGCGCTCTGCCTGTCCGAGCGTCAGATCAAAATCTGGTTCCAGAACCGTCGCATGAAGTGGAAGAAAGACAACAAACTGAAAAGTATGAGCCTGGCTACAGCCGGCAGCGCCTTCCAACCATGAGCCCATCCGGAGGAGCCCTGGGCGGCCCAAGAGCCGGCACCACCCCCAGCCCGACCCTTCCAATCCTCCCTGCACTAACGCTGCCCGCTGGGGACCTGTTCCCACGAGCCTGTCTCCCCCAGCCTTGTGTTACAATGTTTCGTTTGGTTTTAGGTCTTCCCATGGCTCCCTCTCTCCTGGACTGGTTATCTTGTTATTATTGTTAATAATAATAATAATTATTATTTCCCCCTCATGCTCCCCACTTCCCTCGGCTCGCCCCCAATTGCCAGTGTTTCTGAATGTCCTCGTGTCTGTGGGTGCACCCCTTTCCCCAGGAAAAAGAAAAGGAAATTCGCATGTTTAATGTGACTTGCCCTCTCTGTCTGTGTTCTAACTTATTTATAAAAGGATGGTGGCTGTATTTTGAGTTTCAGCTGGAAACTTCCATAAGGGGCAGCAGTTGAGGTTGGGTAGTGCTGGGCCCAGCTGAGCTGGCCTGAGAAATGGAGTCTACGATTGTCTCTTTTCACCCACCTCATCCTTCTTCAGCTCCCACTCCCTAGGCCCAGGTCTCCCAGTGGCTTGTTCCTGGGGTGGCAAGGGGCCAGGGAAGGACCAAAGTGTGGATGTTGAGAAAGGCGAGGAAAAGGGTGAGAGTTAAGCGTCTGCTGCCTGGTAGGCCCCACAAGGCCTGATCTGGGAGTGTCTGGAATCAGAAATAATCCTCAATGTAAAATGTCTTGTGATTTTCTCTGTGAACCTGTGGGTCTGACTAGAAGGCCCAAAGCTTGTAAATATGGTGATAGTCTGAGTCAGGCTAATGACTTTCTTCCTTACCCATTTCGCTTCCAAGACCATTTGTAGTGGGCGAGTGGATGCTGTGCTACCTGTGAAATCTGTTTTGCCAAGCCTGTCTCAGTGATTAGCTTTTGGTATGTTTGTAGCTTTCCTTGAAGTCAAATAAATGTTTCCCCCACTCTATTGCCCTTCGACTTGTCTTTTCTCTGAGGGTCTGCCTCTCTCACCATTGGGGACAAACTATCCTAAAACCATCTTCCATAAATCTAGGGTACTGGGAAGGGAAAGTAGGATGCCCACCAGAAACCTCTCGAAGCCACCTAGGTCCCCCTAGCTTGGGCCAGGAGAAAGGCCTTCATGCCTGGGGCGCTGAGAGGCCCAGGGCCTTAGCTGGACTCCATCCTGACTTCCCTCTAGCTGGGTTGAAAAGCCTCTGAAAAAATGCACTAGAAAGAGTTATTTGGGCCAAAGTCCTGAGCAGTAAGGCTCTTGGTCTTTTGAGACTGGCAAAGGCCTGCCCAGATGCCCTGTCTTCTGCTCCAAATCCCAGTTCAGCTCTGCCACCCAGTAAGGGAAACAAAACAAAACAAAACAAAACAGCTCAATTTCAAAAGTTTCCTGACAAAGCTTGTCTTTCTCTGAACTTTTCAAGGGGTTCTTCTCTCCAGGGGTCCGGACTGACCTTCCCCTCTTGGTTAGGGTTCCTCCTGAAAGACCCCTGGTTTTCCCTTCAGCCTAGTTCAGGACCAGGGCCCAGTATTCCTCCATCCAGTTCAGCCTCCACCCTGAGCATAAGAGTTAAGTGTGGACACTTACCCAGGCAATCCCTTCCAGCTGGGCCCAACTTCTTACAGGACCTGGGGGAGGGGGGGCCGGTGAAGAGATGGTGAGGGTCTTGGAGGGTGTTTTGGGCCCTCCTTCCCTCTCACCCCATGACTTTGTCCCCCTTTGCCGAAAGCAAACTATCCCAAAAGTCGCTATGACATTTAGATGTCAAATGGATAGGGGTTTTATCTGGAAGTTAGATCGTAAAAATCGCCGAGAAGTCAGACAGATACCCCTCACTGGCTCGAGAAAGTCACGTGAGGTCCATAAAGTTAGTTTTATGGTTTTGGGGAGTTGACACCGCGCGGTATATTTCACATTCTCCAGAATGTTAAGTGACACTTTAACTGCTCACTGTGGTGGGGAAGGGGGCAGAGGTAGGTGAGCGCTCTTCCAGTTTAGAGCAATCGGAAAAGCCCAGGAAGGCAGTGGCCAGAGCCCAGGCCCAGCACTCCACAGTAAGTCGCTTCCAGCTTTCGCTTTCTTCCCGTGCAGTTTTGGGGCTTAGAATGGGAGAAGAAATTTTTGTTTCCAGTAGGGCTGTAGAATGATACAGGGGAAACTGAACAGTTCTTGAGAAACAGGGTGCCTGAAGTGAAGGTTTGGTTCTGTAAAGCTTCAATGGTAGGAGGTGTCTGCTGTTTATTTCACGGGAGCAGCAGACTCTGTGGAGAAAGGGGGTCATGTGGGATCCATGTTCCTTCAATATCTGGGAATGAGGGGCTGAGAAGGAGGGGGTGCGAACTGCTGGAATAAACTGCTTGGATGTGGTGCTTCTCTGCTGGCTACCTTCAGGTAGATCTCCCCTTAACCCCCAGAAAAGAAATATGAGATTTGTTTGTCTGGGATGTGTTGGCGGGCACTTTTACCTGGGTATGTTTGAGAGTAAGGACCAGGGAAAGGCTGCTGTTGTCCATTTTATCTTAGGATGCTCTCTGGGTTTGAGGTGTCTGACCCCCATAAAAATCTGACCCCCCTATACTCCCTATGGTCCCCTCAGGGTTACCTAGAATTGGGGAGTTCAGGGCTTTCACACCCAACTTCAGTCTGTTGCTCTCAATTTGATTTCTTTTGCTGGTTTCTAAGAAGGAGCTTGAGTCAAAATGAGAAGCAGAACCTTCAGTTCCAAGTCTAATTTCTGACCAGGGCTGTGAAGGAACAGAGCTTCCCTCCCAGGTCTGGAGGACATAGGTAGGTCTAATTAGCCTGTCACAAATACAACCTGCCCAGGAGCATAGGTCCTCAAAGAGACTTTTCTTTTTCCTCTTCATTCCCCTCTGGACTCTGAATAGTCTCTTTGTTTTGTAGCACTGCAAACCAGGGAGACTTCCAAATTTACCCCCTCCATGGGAACCTTGTTTTCTAAGGAAAAGTTACCCTTCTTCTAAAAGCTATAATCCTCTTACGGATCAAGTAGATGTGTCTTCTCACACTCTTAATTAAGATCTCTGGGGCCAATGACTCTGATGGTCCTGCTTTCGAGCTCACTGTCTCTTGGTTCACCAACTCTGGTGGATAATCCCTCAGCTAGGACTTGGCATTTTGAGGGGCTTCTGATCTCTGACAAAGAAGGGCCACTGGGCTTCCCTGTTTCCCATGAAGGGGATACTAACGCTCTCCTTGCTCTGCCCCTTGCTCTTCTCTCTCTCTCTCTCTCTCTCTCTCTCTCTCTCTCTCTCTCTCTCTCTCTCTCAGCTTACTATTCCTTGCCCACATCCAACTTATAGGTGACCCTCAATGAGCTTTAAGAATAGAGAAAAGAGACCAAGGGCTTGGGATCCTCACCCAGGCATCTCCCTAAGAACGATAGACATTTACACCCCTTGTAAAGGACAGTCGTTTCTACTCCCAAAGGATCAAAGGGTGCCAGCAGCACTTAAAATATGAATACGCTTTGGAGGTTTGGCTTCTGAAGTCTTCAAAGCAGTCGAAAGAAGTGCAAAGGAGGCATGAAACAGTAGCCAGCATCTAACCTGGGGATTCCAAGAGAATCCTTTCTCCTCGTTTGTTCTGGGCTCACTCTGTCTCTTTCTATATCCTTCCTAGGGTCCTAAAACTCAGAGAAACAGATTTGTCCCTGACAAATGTCCTCCCTCCACTTTGAATGTCAGTTTTGCAAACTCTGATAGAATGTTCGAGGCCGACAGCCTTGAGACATCTATGAAGCATATTTGAATCAATTTTTCAAAATGGCAAAGAACATTCCCGGAGCACGAGTGCCTAGTTTTCCTTCAGAAATAACCACCTTGGAAGGTCTCCTATGACTCTAAGCAGATCTCAGAGAAAAAGTCCTGGTAATCTTCCTCTTCCCCTAGCTTGGCTTTCTCGGGTAACCGCTCTGAACTGCAGTCAGGGCAAGTTGGGGAAGAAGATGGAGAACATGGAAGGGTTTCTGGTACAAAAAACTGCCCTTGCCTTGGATCTGTGCTGGCTTTGCTTCCTCTCTTCTGCCTCCCTACTTCCTCTCCTTTTCTTCTTCCTCCTCCTTTTTCTTCTTTTCCCTCTTTCCTCATTCTTCTTCCTCTCTCCATTTCCTCTCTGAACACGCTGCTTTACACTTCCCTCCTCTCCTAAGGCTCCCTTTCCCCACAAGTCTAGGCCTCAACCTCTGAGCCACAATCCAAGCCAACACCCTCTCGCCAAATCGTCTACCCTAGGGGCAGAGCCCAGCCTGGCCACCACTTGGAGGACAATTTGATTTTGTTTTGTTTTATTTGATTGTTTGTTTTGTTTTGTTTCTCTGTGGCCACAGGGATGGGAGGAAGTATAAAGAAGTGTAAACAGGAAAGCCGGCCTAGCCTGGAGTTCCAAGTGCCCATATTTCATCAGCTTCCTCTCCATAACTGCAGCAGGGACACTTAACCCTTCCCTGGCTGCGAGAGGGCAGAACCGGAGAACCAATGGCCAGTTTCTTTCCTGCCTGGTTCTTTTATCCCTGGGATCTGGATGCTGGAAGAGAAGTCAAGGATTCGAAGCAAAGGAAAAGGCAGAGAGTGCTCAGCACGCACCCCCAGCCCCCAAATCCAGTGCCTTCCCTGGACTGCTCTCCTTGAATATAAATAAGCATCGCAGACTGGAATCTACAAGGCCGACCTGAGAAGACAGGGCTAAGAGGAGTCTTCCCCTCCCCCATTTTTAGGAATAGGCACTACTGGTCACTTTATTCATTTTTGGAGGTTTTTAGAGTAATTGGATTTTGAGGCTGGGATCTGTCCACAGCAGGGTCTATCGATTGCCGCAGCACAGTTACACACATCCATATTAATTAACCCAGACACCACATGGAAACTGAGCTGTTTGGCAAGGGGGAGGGGAGCAATGGGGGCCCTTTAAGGAGACTGGACATTTCTCCCTAAGTGTCCCCAAGGCCCAGATAGGACAGTTGCTGCCCACAAGAATCCTGTGACCCTTCCAAGCTCAAAGTCCCTGGACTTCTCTGCAAGGGTAAGCCTGATTTGGTTGCTGCAATTGGACTCCCCCCCCATCCCAAATCTCCTAGGGGTAGGTTAGACACCTCCTAAAGTCTTCCTTATTTAGGTCTTTCTTTCCAGTCCTCTGATGCTGTCTCTGGTGGAGAGTTCCAAAGTCATCTTTTTAGAGGAGTTAATAGCCCTCCTCACCTTCCTTTCAACTCTCCAAAGGTAGAAGCTTCCTGAAGCTTTTCAGGAGTGTTTTGTTTGGTCGTTTTGGTGTCTCATTTGTTGTTGTTGTTGGTGGTGGTGGTGTTGTGGCCTTCCCTTTCCTCCTTCCCTTCCTTCCAAAAAGTGATTAAAATCTGTTAAAGGATTTAATTAAGAGAGTTAAATGAAAAGGAAGGAGGCGCAAATGAGTTGGGGGGAAAAACCCACACCAAAGCTATTCTCAACGATTAAATCGCCATTTTAACAATATAATGGAGTTTGCATCCTGAAAGGGGAAATCAACGCTCATATCTCATCAATAATTCATAGAGTCCGGGATCACGCAGAGGTCAGCAGACGGGTATGGGGGGGTGGTGCGCAGCGCCGGCCTACGAGGGGCTCCAAGCCTCTGCCGCATACATTACCCGATGCCGGCCACACCACCACCTCAGCTGCTCGAACTACAGACGGGTATGCCTACAGGTTTAGGCGACCTTTGCTCCTTTGTTTTAGGCAAATTCATGGAGAATTCATTGAGTTAGGAGCTCTAAGAGGAGGAGGAGGTGGTCATGTCTGGTAGTCGTGGTCATGGTGGGGTTAAAGTCCTGGATAGGATCAAATTCCTGGTAATTTGGGAATGTCTTCTGCACATAGCACCCCCTCCTCAAGTTTTACTTTCTCTTGTTCCCCCTTCTTTCCTTTATGCCTTAAGTTCCTCCCTTCCTGTCTCTCCTCTCTTAATTTACCCTGGAAAAAGCTATATTCTCCGAAGCACCTTGCAGCATCATGCCATTGGCAAAGGTTCCTAGGAATCCAGGCCATGCTCTTGCCTCTTCCAGGACTGGGGCCGTGCTAGGTGGCTGCAGGCTGTCCTGCGGCCTTGGGGCTCCGCGGCTGGGGCTGGTTGCAGTAGCAAACCATGACTTCAGATCCTGGTGGGATGGGATGAATCATCCAGCGAGGACTAATTCGTAGGCCTGAGGCTGGCTTGCTTAACTTCCAGATAACCCACTTCCTCTAGCCCTAAGTGGAAAGGGGGGCAGTTTGCATGGCATCAAGCACTTAACAGACCAGTGGAGGGAGAATGACAGCGTGCGAGGGGGTCACCTCTTGGGGGATTTGGAGTCACTTTATGCATTATGGAGATATGCATTTTTCTCTTTCTCTGTATATTCCGTCCTTCTCTACCCACCCCCGTCTCTTTTTCTTGCTTTACGACTCCCAAGGACCCCACGGAAGGAGAAATGAAACCTTTCCCTGCAACAGATGGGAACCTGAGAGGTGGTATTTGGGCAGATGGGAAACCGAAAGCGCTCTGGTCCACTGCAGGGTTGCTGCGCTAGCCGGGAGGCAGAGGCTGTAACTTCCCGGATCTGCCAGTAGAGTCCGCCTTAGACCAAGTTCACAGCCAGGCTGGGGTCTCTAAGACTCCAGCGAGCTACCGCTCAAGGTGGCCCCAGGCCCGCCAGGTCTGCGTTACTGGAACCCAGCTGTCTTTCCACCCGGAAGGGCCCTGTAGATTCCTTCGATCCCAAGGAAGCCCTGCTTCAAGCTCTTTCCATTCTTCACCTTAGAAACACCCTTCTCCAGGTCAGCCCTCTCTGCGGTTCCCATAGGCCCCTCACTCAGCAACCTCGGCCTCACTCTTCTAGACAAGAATGACGGAGGGTGGGCAGCCAAAAGCTCTTGCTGGCATCTCAATTAAAGAGCCCTATAAGAATGTAGGAAGTGGGGTTCGTGCCCTCCAGGAGTTTTAATTAGTTAATTAATTAATTTTTTAATAACCTAAGTCTCTTATTCCCCAGGTATAAAGCTCTTTCTTGGGGTGGGGGCACAAGGTGGACAAAGAGGGGAGCAAGGAAGGTGTTTTGTTCTTGGGTTTCTGCAGTCCTCACAGCGGAACGAGACCCTGGGCAGTGAGGCCAGTGTTATTGACAGAGGGGTCGCAAAGTTGGAGGGTCAAAAGTTTACGTGCATGCGTGATCCTGGCGGCCCAGGCGTCTAGCGGCTGGGGCGGGGTGGGGGAGGGGGCTGTATGTGTGAAGAGAGAAGAGAGAGCTTGAGATGCTGGAGGTAAGGCAGGCGAGGGAGCTGGGAGATGTGAGCGGTGGAGGCAGCAGAAGTGGGATAGGGGAAAGGCAGGTATCTGGGGGAGGGGAAACTGAGGAAGGAAGGAACTATTCTGCAATCGCTTTGAGGCTGCTTGTGGAGAGCTGCACAAAAGACAGAGCTCTGGGGCGTGGCGAATCCTCCACGCAATTTTCTCTCCCAAAGATAACCTTTGAGTCACCATATAAAATTTAATTAAAACCTACCCAGCCGCACACATTTAAAAAATCCAATTACCCACACGTCCTTGCAGGACGTTTGGCAGGGCCAAAAGAAGGCTTCCAAGGTGAAGTCTTGATTCTCGCCAACACCAGCCCCACCCTGCTTGCCCTAAAGGGGCCAAACTGCATGTTCCTCTTCCCCTGAACTAGGGGTCCTGTTTTCCCAGACCCCTAGTTCCTAGATTAATTTCAGGTACCGGACTTGAAGACATTGGGCCAGTACTACAGGTTTTTAAAAGTCCCAATCCTCCCCTTTAAATCCTCGTGCTTAAGAACTAGGGCATTGAAAAGTAGTTCTCTCATTCTCTCCCAAGCCTCCATTTGGATGTTCATCCGGGTTCCCTCTCTCCCTTTTTGGAAGAGGGAGGACAAGTGTGATGGAAAAATACTTAATGGTCTCTTGGAGATCTTTGCAACTGCAGTTGAATCAGGCAACCTGAAATGAACCTTCAGTCTATGCATTAAGCTTGGCTCACAAGTGAAATGCTTCCTAGAGACCGTGATTATAACACTAAGGCATATGCCTATTTTGGGTCTTTAGATGACTGTTACATTATGAGATGTCATCACAGTCTCTTCTAAGCATTCCCAATAGGAGGTGAACTGTGGATGTTTGTCCTTCCACAATGGAGATGAGCTGGGGGCTTTTGTAAAGATGACTTTTCAAATAAAGCCAAAGAGTAAAAAAGGGTAACAGCAAATTTCAAGTCAATTTAACCCCAATTCCCCCCCCCCAGCTAAAGGGTGTATAGAATCCTATTTTTCTTTAGTCCTCAAGTGAAATTCTCTGGGGTTGTCCAGAGAGAAACTCTTGGGTCCCAAGGAGCAGTGGTCATGGCTTCAAGAGGAGAATCCATTTCCTTTGGTTCCCTCTTAGTCTCCTTTGCCTTCACCTCAGATAAAAATGCTGACAAAATTTAGAAATCTGGAATAGACTGGAGTGGACCAAGGTCCCAGGCTAAAAGGATTACAGTAAAGAAAGGGTGAGTTCTGCTACCCCAGACCCAGAGACCCAGACCCAAACCCAGACTCAGACCCAGAATGCTCTAGAGGATGCTACTCCACAGCACTCACCTTAGGCTTGGGTTAACTGAACTAGGTGGAAGGGGAGTCATTTAGCCGACCTCAGCCAGTTGGGGCTGGGGGAGGGCAGAGAAAAGGAAAGATATATTGTAGACATTCCACCAGACCTTTAAAACCTTGGTCACTCTGATAGCGATGGAGGAAGGCATATCAGAATTGCTGAATGAGTGAGAACCGTGTCCTTTAAAATACAAATGAAGGGGTGTTTTGTTTTTAGGAACCATTACAGCCTCTGGAAGCAAGTCCTCAAATTCCCTGCTTTCACCAGAGCAGTATGGCCCCTCTCCCAAAGTTCTCTCTTTCCCGAATGGGATCTGCTGTGGATCAAACTCCCTTCCAGAGAGGTGGAAAAGTTATTTCTGGAATTCTGGAGCCTCTAAAGTTTTGGCAGAAGTGGCAATGTGTCTGGCATTTTGGGGCCCCCAAGTAAAGTAGATGAACAGGGTCTCAGTCTACACAGGCCCTGCCGGTGCAGAGGGTTAGGAAAGAGCCAAAGAAAGGAAACCCTTGGCTCAGGCTGGGTTTTCTGGGGTTCAGATGCCCACTTTCTACCCTTTGGTGCCAGTGCCAGCATAGTTAGTTAATGCTCAGGGCTCAGAAGGGTTCCCTCCCCAAGACCACACGCTCTTGCTCTTAGCCCTGACAAAAATATTGGAATGAAAAATCAAAGCGGGGGCGGGGCCGCCTGAATCGTATTCCAATGGAGACTTTTTTGGGGTAGAGGTTTGGATGGGGGAAAAGAGAAAAGTCAGTTGGAGAGGGTAAGCTGAATCAAATTCCTGCTCTGTCATTTTTCTCCCAAGTAATGACCTGCGCAAAATTCAATATGACCGAGCGAACTGCGTGAGCATATTATAGTAACTGCCTGCTCGTGGGGGAGGCCCGGAGAGGGGTGAACCGCAGGTCACGGCGTCTAAAAATTATTAAAATGTTCGAGAGCCTCGTGACGCGCCTAGCTGTTTAACAAAGACTGCCAAAGTATGAGATTAATACGAAAACTCGCGCTTCAAAAACAAAAACACACCAAAAAAAAAAAAAAAAAGTCGTTTTCCGGCCTCTGAGGGGGCCTGTGGTTCCTTAGCCCGCAGCCGTGGTTCGGTTTTCCGGACACACAATAGTGGACAGGAGCGAGCTCAGCTGTTGCTCAGCGGGCCCACGACGGGTCGGCCGGGAGCAGGCGGGGAGCGGCTGGGGGTGAGTACTCTTGCCGGCTCCGGCCCTTGCACAGTTCAGCGCGCTTGGGGTGCCCTGGGCCTGCTGGGGACTAGCCTTAGCTTGGCCCTCTGTTCGGGTTTCTCTTCCTCTCTGCTTCTCTTCCAACTCGCCCATAAAAGGTAGATGCTTTTTCTGGGCCGGGGCACGCCTGCGATGGCGGAGGTGGGGTGGGCTGGACAGCGAGAGGTCACACTAGCAACCTGTGGCTGCCAGGAAAAGGTGGCCAAGTGGTCTTCATAGAACCTAGGAGCACTGGAGAGGTAGCACGGACTGTGCACAAGCCTCTGGCTCGGCTTTTTAATTGTTATGCTTATTGTTGTTGGTATTCTGGGCGTAAATTGGCGAGGCTGTCTTTAGCAGCGGTGAAACCTGTCCTGGGGGTGGCTGATAAATCCTGTCCTCGCCCCTGGCTTCTACGCAGGGAGGGGAGTGTGGGTGGGGGGTTGGTGGGATGGCAGGTGGTGGCTATCCAGTTCTCAGAAGCGAAAGTCTCAGTGATCCCGCCCTAGGTTCAGCCATACTCAGCTTTGCCATCTCTACTCCCATTCCTCTCTCGGTGCTCAGGACACTTGGGCCACATTCCTTGTTAAGTGTAGATTAGGAAAGAGGCCAGCCCAGATGCTCTCCCGATCCACAGATGGGTTAGATTCGTTTGCAAGAGCCGGAGGTATGGGGTAGCAGAGGGGCCTGGTCAGTTGGAGTAGGTCATGGAACCCCTAAATACTTGGTTCTTGCTTGATGCTAGAGAGCTGGTGGGGATCAAAACAACACACCTTTTCTATGGTTGACCAAACTGAACCCTGTCTTTGATGAAGATGAAAACTACAATGTATTTTTTTTTCTCTCCAGTTATGCATGAGTCTGGCCTAGCAAGCAGGGCATTAGGGTTAGAAGCCAAACCCAGAGGCCAATATTACAATGCCTAGATACAGGAGGAAAAAACAACAACAAAAAACAAAAATCCCCCAAACCAGAAACAGAAGCCCGAGATCTCTGGACCCAGTTGCCTGCAGGTCGGATCTCTCCTATGCAACAATGGTTCTTGGTCTGTGCAAGGGTGAGGTTTTGGCTTATGTATGTTCATGAAATTGACAGTGTTCCAATTTATTCAGTAAGGACAAAAGTATTTCTTAAACCTAGGGAACTGAGTGGTGAGGAGGCTTCTGCCAGGCACACTGGTCACAGCTCTCAGGGTTTAAGCTTCAGTTCCTTCTAGCTTAGTTTCTCATTTTTTTTTTTTTTCCAGTTTAGGAAACCAGCAGTTACTGGGAACCTCAGGAAGTTCACTCAGAAACTCTAGAATCCCATTTTGGCCCCACTGCCAGCAACCCAAGCAGGTGGATGGGCCCAGTTAGTGTGCCTCCAGACAGAGAATCTCTGCCTGGGGCTAAGAAGTGGGTAGCGGAGGTCCTCCCCACACCTCTATGGGATTGTTCCCTCATTCCAGCCCCCAGGAGGAATGAGGGGTATGGGAGGTTGGGAGGGGCCCGCGCATCATCTGGCTGCAACTTTTATGGTTCCTCATTGCCCTTCATTCGGAAATGAAGCGCCTTTGATCTTTTTCTCAGGTTGTAAACGGAATTGCCCGTCATTAAATATCCGGGAGCCCCCATCTGCTTGGTCTCCCAGCATTTTTCTTCACAGCTGTTTCTCTCTCTTTTTACCATTCAATTTTTCCAAAAGGACTTTTATTATACCCCTTCACACCCAGCCGCCTCTCTCTGCTCCCTTTGCTTTGGAAAATATCTAGATATGTGTTTGATCACAAACTAAAGACTGTGGGGACAAGGGAGGAGCCAATTTGAGGTTTTGTTTTGTTTTTTTTTTTTTCCTTACAAAAAAAAGTCACAGGGGGAGGGGAGGGACTAAGGGCACCCAGAAAGGCCGGATTCTGACTTCGAGGCAGCCTCAGGATGACCCTTCCTCCTTTTGTACTTAGCTAATGTTTACATCTCATAATTCATGCGCCACCGAAAGTCGCGCGGCAGCCACGAGGTTCGAGTCCCTTTGCCCAATGGCTGCTTTTATTTTTTATTTTTGTTAGGAGAGTTGAAAACCTTGTAATTTTAAGAATGGACCCACAGTGATGTCTTTTGTGCTCCCAGAGATAAAAATTAAAACAAAACGAAATAAAATGAAAGCATTCAAACTACACCCCAAAAGAAGAACTCACCGAAAGTAAGAGAACTGGAAATTTCCTGGGCCAAGAAGACCTGTCTGTCTTCTGTATATACCCTGTAGATCCGAATTTGTGTAAGGAATTTTGTGGTCACAAATTCGTATCTAGGGGAATATGTAGTTGACATAAACACTCCGCTCTTTTTTTTTTCAGAAGAAAAATAGATTATTTTCTAAATGAGGACAATCCAGTGACTGGTTTCAAGAAGACTCCTTCCTTCTCTCCCCCCCCCCCAACTGGTTAGGGAGAAATCTCATCTACCTGAGGTGTCCTCCATGCCTGCCCTTGGACACTTAGGTCCTTATTCACTAAAGAGTTTAATATTGCTGGTGTTTTAAAATTTATTCTTAAGTCCAAACCTACTTATTTTCTCTTAAGGATCTAGGGGGCTTTATTGGAAATCATGGGGGTGGGGGGAGGATTACTGTTGCCTACAGTGTGCAAAGGCAAAGGAAATTTGCTTTTCAAATGGATGCGGAGGTTGCTATTTCATTGGGTTCAGGACAAGACGCCCTGAAAATATGAGGTTGCCATGGGTGTTCTTATGCGTGTGTCGCTGGTGGGGATGTCACAGCGAGGGCTCCTTTCCTTAGATCACAAGGATGTGAAATTTCTCTCGGCCACACAAGCAGAGGCAGCAGCTTGAGCAGCAATTACAACTCTTGGCGCCTCGGTTAGCATTGCTTTGATGAATCTGGAATTAGCAAATTACTACTCAATTTGTTTTCGAAACTTGCAGGTTTTGTTTTATTCCAGCTTCTATCTTTAGTGCGGGAAGTCAAGATGTTTCTCCGAGGTTAGGCCTTTTGGGTCAAAGGGAGGGAGTGGTTAGAAGAGGACAGACTGACGGACACAGCAAAGCTAATAGTGCAACTAAATGCGATTTGGAAGGCGAAGTCTCCCCGAATTAGTGCGTGAATTTCCTATCGATCCGCCCGCGGTTCCATTCATCTCTGACAAGTCCCCTCCGCGCACCCGCCCTCTTGCTCCCGACGCCTCCTCACTCACCTCCTACCCCTCCCCATCTGGCTATAGTGAGAAGCCCCAAGCTCAGTGCCCCTCTAACCTAGTGGGTGCCCCTTTCAAGAAGAAGCCCCCTGGTCCTCCAGTCACTTAACTTCCCACACAGACACCCGGTGCGTGAGCTCCCACTCACCCTGGGGAGGAGATGGGACCCTGTGGAAAAAACAACGATTGGCGGAGGTGAGGTAGGGCACGGAGGCTATACCCGGAGCCCCAACTTCTAAGGGGATGCAGGGATTGTGTTCTGCTCCCCATTCCCCAACAGGCCCTGTAGTCTTAACTGTTTGCTCCATCCTAGCTCTCTCTGTCTCTCTCAGCTGCGGAGAAAGCCAGGCAAGGAGGGGGTCGCCCGGCAGGAGCCCTTTGTAAACCCTGGTGTTGGGTGGGTGGGGAGGGCGAGAGAAGGGGAAATAAACCTCTTTGGCTGGAGTAGGGTCCGGGTGAGCAGATTTCCTTATCCGGGAATCGCAGGCCGGGTGGCCATTGGCTCGGAGGATCACGTGGGCCCCTAACTTTGTTCACTTGACAGTAAGTAGGAGGGCTTTCGGAAACAGGAAAACGAGTCAGGGGTCGGAATAAATTTTAGTATATTTTGTGGGCAATTCCCAGAAATTAATGGCTATGAGTTCCTTTTTGATCAACTCAAACTATGTCGACCCCAAGTTCCCTCCGTGCGAGGAGTATTCACAGAGCGATTACCTACCCAGCGACCACTCGCCTGGGTACTACGCCGGCGGCCAGAGGCGAGAAAGCGGCTTCCAGCCCGAGGCGGCCTTCGGGCGCCGTGCGCCGTGCACCGTGCAGCGCTACGCGGCCTGCCGAGACCCCGGCCCCCGCCACCTCCGCCGCCCCCGCCCCCCCGCCACCGCCCGGGCTGTCCCCTCGGGCTCCCGTGCAGCCACCAGCCGGGGCCCTCCTCCCGGAGCCTGGGCAGCGCTGCGAGGCGGTCAGCAGCAGTCCCCCGCCGCCTCCCTGCGCCCAGAACCCCCTGCATCCCAGTCCGTCCCACTCCGCGTGCAAAGAGCCCGTCGTCTACCCCTGGATGCGCAAAGTTCACGTGAGCACGGGTGAGTGCGTGGGCACCCCTTCCCCTCCCACCCCCGGCGCTTTACAGCGAAGGGACCTCCGAGGCATGTGGGGGAGGGAGCTGGGGGAAGCCAATTGTCCCCGCTATAAACTCGCCATTGCCAGAGATTTACGGTCTCCTGTTTTCAGAGCCACATAATTACACCGCCCATAAATTTTTATGGCCTGGTGGGCCCTGCGCCTTTGAAGTCATCCTCTTTTCCATTCTCCCAGCGACTTTTTCCGCCAGGGATATGCAGTCCCACTGAAGTTGGGAAGTTGGGGAGGGGTGCGAGAGGAGGGGAGGGGAAGGAGGAGGAGGTAGTAATCCGTATTTAAGCAGAGGGTTGAATCAACTTCCAGTATTTCTTTTTTCCCTTTCTTCCAGCCTGGTTCCTTCGCTGGAGAAATGGGCAAAAGTTTTTACTGGGAAGAAGGCGCTGTTGGGAATCTGAGCAATGAGGGTGGGGACTAAAATCAGGAAAGGTCTAGGGCAACACCCCTCCCTCTTCCACCCTTCATTCTCCCACCCGGGGTCCTCAGGCCAAAGAGTGAGATGAAATCTTTCCAAGATTCCTCACAGTGCTCCCTCCCCCAGGCAACAAGGACGACAGCTAGCCTTTCAAAAGTTTGAGGTTTTCCTTTTTCGTGTGTCCCTATGTCTGTCTTCCCTTTCCGCGCCCCTCCCTCCAAGATGAGGTGGTGGGACCAGGAGGTTTGAAGTTAGCTGGAAGAAAGAAAGGGCTTTCCCTCCTCCCTTTCGGGGGCAATAAAACTTTCTCTTTCTCCCTCTCTGTGTGTGTCCAGTAAACCCCAATTACTCCGGCGGGGAGCCCAAGCGCTCTCGGACCGCCTACACTCGCCAGCAAGTCCTGGAACTGGAGAAGGAGTTTCACTACAATCGCTACCTGACGCGGCGCCGGAGGGTGGAGATCGCCCACGCGCTCTGCCTGTCTGAGCGCCAGATCAAGATCTGGTTCCAGAATCGACGCATGAAGTGGAAAAAAGACCACAAGTTGCCCAATACCAAGATCCGCTCGGGTGGCACCGCGGGCACAGCCGGAGGACCCCCTGGCCGGCCTAATGGAGGCCCCCCCTCACTCTAGTGCTCCCCAAAGCAGGAGCTCGAACCTGGGGGGGGCGGGGGGGCCGCGAGCACCGAAGGGGAATTCGGGGTATGGGAGGGTCCCCAGGCTTGAGCCCAGAAAAACCTATCTACCCTACCCCCACTTTATCTATAAGGAATAAACGCAGAGAAGGGGGGTAGGGAAGCCTTATTTATAGAAACGACAATAGGGAGCCGGGTGAAGCCCTCCGGAAGCAAGTCTCTTGCTTTCTTCCTTAAAAAAAAAAAAAAGAAAGAAAGAAAGAAAGGAAAAGAAAGAAGAAGGAAGAAAGGAAAAGACAGAAAGAGAAATAGAGGAGGCTGCTGCGCCTGGTTTTCAGCTTTGGTGAAGATGGATCCACGGTTCATCTTTAATCATGCCAGGCCCGGGCC
Source organism: Cricetulus griseus (assembly GCF_003668045.3). NCBI lineage: Eukaryota > Metazoa > Chordata > Mammalia > Rodentia > Cricetidae > Cricetulus > Cricetulus griseus. The sequence continues at coordinate 109,479,278 of NC_048600.1, forward strand.
CATCTGTCTTGTTTACTCTGCCGAGGAGAGGACGAGCCTCGGTGGCGACCATTACCTCGACACTCGCTAACAAATGAGGCCGGGCTCGGCCGGCCGCTGCTGCCGCCTCTGCTGCTGCCGCTGCTGGACCGCAGCCTGGATTTTCTTTCTTTGTCCCTTATTCCTGACACCCAGCGAATGGTGCACCCTCTGACTGCCAGATAGCACAGTGTTTTGGCCACGGTAACAAACACACACACACAACTTCTCTCCCTGTAGGTGCCCACCTTGGGGGGGGGGATGACTGCTCACCCCCTTCCATCATAGGCTTAGAAGGGGGAGCAGAAGGGAAGCAAGGGGCAGTCTTCACAACGTGGGTTTCGGAATCTGAACCCAACAAATATAAATTTAAAAAGAGAGAGAAATTTAGACACCCAGGAGGGCCTTCTGGTAGAAGGTCCAGCCAGGCCTGCCAGGGTGGGAGGCAGTTGAGTTCTAGGAGCTGGGAATGTCTTCTGGCCAATCCACAGTTCTACAGCAGAGGCCTTCTCTTAGATTACATATGAATGTGAAATTAGGAAATGAAATTCTGTGGCCCTCCTACTCTGGAAGGACAATGTTGCAGAGCCTTCTCCCGTTGGTATCGCTGTTGCATCGTTTATTATTAATATTATTATTATTATTATTATTATTATTATTATTTTATGTCATGTGTGTCCTCTCTCCTGTTATCTTTCTGACATTCCAAACCAGGCCCCTTCCTACCTCTGGGGCTGCCTGAGCCTAGAGCCTTTCATTGGTGTGAAAATTTGTGTCCTGTACAGAGTGACAACAAAAATAAATGTTTGGTTTCTTGTGACCATCACATGGTGTTTTTGTTGGAATGTTGATCTTAAAGATATGAACAAGTGCTGCCCAGTGTATATGCTAAGAACCCTTAGTGGGTTTGGCCCTACCTTAAGCGGGTTTTTTTTTTTTGCTTGTTTGTTTGTTTGTTTTGTTTTAAAGGCTCCAATGGGAATTTCCACCTTAGAGCCTTCCAAATCGTGGTAGCTGGTTTGTTTTCCCTTTGGAGTGGATGTGTTTTGTTTGAGGCTTAAAAATTTTTCCCCTCCAGTCCAAAAATGGATCGCATGGACTGAGAGGGTCAATTCCAGGCCCCAATGGGGGTGTGTGTTTCATTGTAAGACACCAGAGGCTTAAGGAGCGCTAAGTCTTTCAGACTGTGATTTATTTGTCATAAGCAAATAAAATGCAGTTAAGCTGTCTCCTTCTAGACAGAAGGCTCTTTGCTTATTAAAGTTCGAGCGAGGACTCCACGAGGCCGGCCTCTTTCCTCCCCACATAAGAAGGTATCGCTCTCCTCTGAGGTGTTTGAGGCTTTAATGAGTCTAATTTTTTGCACAGATGTTTCTGGGTGTTTTCAGGTTTTCAGAGTATTTTTATATTACAAAGGAACTAGCCGGTGCCATAGCTCAAACTCTGACAAGCAAATAGATAATCAAGAAGACAAATGGCCTCTTTTGTGAAGCCCTGCTCCTGTATTAATTTTCATTTTCTTTCTCATAGAAAGTATCGAAAGTAAGGCTGGGGACCAAATAGCTGTCTGTGTCTGAGATCCCAATTACCCTAGAATGGAGTGGGGGAAGGGATCCAGGTGATTCTCACAAACCTCTGCCAGGTTTGGGTCACTTTTGTGCAGTACAGGCAAGAAGTTCTAAGGTATGGAGCCCTAGCCTTGGGTCCATGATCTGGTGATGGCTCAGGATGCAGCCACATTCTTCTCCAAGAAGCTCCAGGCTCCACAGAGCATATGCAATTAAAAGTCGTTTCATTTTTGTTTTTGGCTTTTTTTTTTGTCCCACTTCTTTTCAGAAAATAAAGAGCCAATACCATCCACATGTTTGATTGTTGTTTATTTTGCATTTCTTTCTTAGCCTGTGAGGGTTGCAGAAGTCTGAGGAAGGCCAGAGAATCCATTGGGCCAATATCCCCAGGGCAGTAGAATTGCCCGTTAAAGTGCAACCCAGAGATTAGTTAAAAAAAAAAAAAGAAATTATGAAAGAAAGAAAGAAGAGTTGCCTGTAGACCCGGAGGAGGATGAGTGGGTTAGCTTTGTCTCGGGTGTGGTATAATGTTTTAGTTTTGAGGAGATAAGACAACCCTTAGTTGAGGGGGAAAATAGTTCTCAAAAACCATAAGGTCTCCTCCCAGGAATGTTTGTAAAGAATCGAATCAATCTGCTCCTTAGAAGGTATGAATAGAACCTTAAAAGAAAAAAATAAAAGAAAAGAAAACGAAGAAGACGATGACGAAGATTTCTATGGAGCTTAAAGTTCACAGCCATTCTGTGTAGACAAGAGCTAAGAAAAATGTGAGAATTATACAGAAAACCATTAATCACTTCTTTTCTTTAAATACTACCCTCTCTCCTTTGTTATTATTCAACAGCAAATCTCCGTAGACCGGCTGTTGGGGGAAAAAAGTGTTAGCCGCCTCTCCCGGATCTGCAAGGGGGAAAATTTTTGGAACCATAAAGTTGAAAACTTTTTTCTCTCAGTTTGGAAGAAGGCTTTCGTCATGAATGGGACCAGGAGAGCTCAGGCGCTCAGGCGAGAGCAGGCAAGAGGCACAGAAGGTAACAAAGCCCTGGCTTGGGGTGACTTTTGTCTTTTTTGTGTTTTAATCGTTTTATGAGCTCCTTTCACAAGTAAAAGAAAAAAAATCTCACCTTCTCTTTTTTCTTTTTCAACTATCTTTGTGGGTTTTTTTTTTTTTTAAATGGTGGATGCTTGGGCAGATTTGGCTGTGTTTTATGATGACTGATGTTTGGGAGAGAGTGGAAGAGACAGAGACAGAGGTGGAGAGAGGCCTGGACACCTGGAGAGTGTTTGAACTGATTGGGACAGAGGCGTCAGGGCCCCTGAAAAACACCAGAGAAGAGGGTTGTTTGTGAGGCTCTTCAGTAGTGCTCTCTGGTTCTTGAAAAATGCAGGCAGGCATTGGGGAGAGCCTGTATGTGCCTGTTTGAGCCTGTGTCTAGCAAGGTGCACAATTCCGTATTTCTGGGACTCTGTCTGCACTGTTTACCAGTGAGATGTTGTCACTGTAGCCTCCTGGAAAAATGAAATCCTGGTCTTGAATGGTGCCTGAGAGCTGGGAGAAGTGGATGATTGGGTTTTCTTCTGGTGTCTAGCTTGGGCAATCTTTTACCCTCTGAAAAGGAGATACTGCTCAGGGCCAGGTGCACTGGCACAGAAATACTCTTGTCCTGCCCCCCACCCCACACCCCACTCCACCCCACACTCCAGGCCTCCTGGAGGCTCAGTGTTCATTTTCCTTTCTTTTTGCTTCTGGGTTTGGAGGCTCTGCTCTTTTCCCCTGGCCTTACTCCTCAGGCTGGGGAATCAGTGGCTCCTCAGCAGACCTGAATGTGCTGGCCCCTTTTCCCTGAGGCCTCACTTGGAGTTTGGAGGCGGGAGGCTGGCAGGATAGAGAGTTCATGGAGAGGCCACGTTTTCTAGGCGATTAGCTTGGTATTAGAACCACAAAATGACCTCGGAAGCCCCTTGACCTCTCTGAGACTGGACATTGTGCTAGCTCTTGCTTCCTGCCCCAGAGGGAAAGTCACACCTCTTCAGGGAGGGGTTCCAGCTTCTCCACCCCCCTAATGGTGCCTAAATCATTTGCTATCTCAGAATTTCTGGATCATTTTTCTATTATTGTAGACTTGGAAGAAAAGTGCTTTTTTTTTCTTACAGTTTTTTTTGTTTGTTTTGTAAGTTAGCCCAGAAGTTCTGTGTGTGTGTGTGTGTGGGGGGGGGGTAGGGTGCTGGTCTGTCTGTACATAGTCCCTTCCCTAGATTGGGTTTCAGCCTCTTCCCCTACCCCAAGTCCATTTGTACCTCTCTTTTTTAGCTTTGCCTAAAGCAAGCTGAAGGAAAAGGGACTAAAGGATACACTATCAGAGGCTAGACACACACTGTCCACGGGGCTGTAGACCATCAGGAATAAGCTCCTGAGCTGGAGAGAAATGAACATTCCTTTGGAGATTCTCTTTCTCTCTCTTTCTCTCTCTCTCCCCCTCCCACCTTTCCTCCTTCCCTCCCTCCTTCTCTCCCTCCCTTCAAATCTATAGTCTCTCAACCCATCTTCCGAAGTTCTTTTGTTTATGAAGCTATTTCCTTGGATGCCTCAGCAAAGGGAAGAGCAAGAGAAAAGGCAGGAGGACTGTTGCAGGTTGCTCTGAGGGCTTCCAGGGCCCACTCTGTGGGGCTAACCAAAGTTTGCAGAAACTTTACACGTTAAGAGACAGATGGAAGAAGATTTGCTAAGAAGGGAAGCTCCATCATAGATACCCCGAAATAATCAATGTTCTATCTTCCATATTCAACACCCATATCAGCAGCTCCCATCAAAGGGGAGGGAAGAAAGGAGGGGTGGAGAGTGGGGAGGGAGAGACCTTTTTCCAGCTGGGAAGAGGGGCCAGTCTCCTTAAATTAAGAAAGGTAGAGCCTGGGCTTTGCTGGAGAGTATGTGAGGTGTTGCTGGCTCACAATAAATGTTTTCCTGTATTTTGGGGACTCAGACACTGGGGTGCTTGGTCTTTTCTTTGTCCCTGGGTAGCATAGATGCAGGAACTGGGACCTCGGGAAGGAAGAGGGTGGGCAAAGAGGTGGACTGGGCCACTTGAATATTGAAAATGTCTGGGCCTGCTAATGACCTACCTTTGCTTACTGCCAGTATAGATACCACACCCATAGCTGATTGTGGGCCCTCTCCAGGCACAAGTGACAAAGATCTAGTCATGTAGAACTTCTCTAAACTGCTCTTTGAGAATTAGGGGTAAACCAAAAAAAGGAACTATCGAGGGGAAAGGCTGGGGTTCACCAAAGGCTTTCCTTTCCCTAGGCTCACCTTCTAAGACTCCCCCTTTCTCTCATTTCCAGACCTAACCCTTTTTGGAGTTGACAAGGCTCACTTGCTCCAGATCTAGTGGCCACCCTCCGAGTGAGGCTTTCCAATCTTTTGACCTCTTCCTCAGCTCTGGGGCCTTTGCACTCCCTCTCTTAATTCTGTGGCCTGCCTGCCAGCCAGCCAGGACAGGAGGCTGTGGAGTTCCACTAGGGCCCTGGAGGCGACTTCAGCGCCTGGTGGGTCTCCCTGGGAAGCGGTGACTGTGAGCGGGTTTGATTGGAAAACGGAGTTGGGAAGTTTCCCAGCGTGAGTTGAGCGCTGACGGATTTGTGATCCGCCATAAAACCGGCGCGTTCAGATTCGTAAATCAATCTCGCTTTTCGCAGTCTAAACGTTCGCTTTATCGGCAGCAAGAAAGCGCTCAGCTCGCGCTCGCTCGGGCGCTTGTTTATTTGAACGTGGACATTTCCCAGGATCCGAAGAGTGTGCGCATTTTAACAGCCTGGCTGGCTTCTCCTTCCTGTCGCAGGGCTCTCCTTTTTCTTGTTCTTAAATATAATTTCTCCGTTTTAAGGATAGCTGTCTTGGGTTTTAAAGATTGTCATTTCCTCATGTTCCAGTGTATTCATTCACACACACACACACACACAAACACACACACACACACACACACACACACACACACACACACACACACACACACACACACACACACTTCCCCCTCCCGTTTGTCTTTGGGGGAGCATTTTCCTTTTAATGGATTTGTAGCCAGGGACCTTGTAGACTGTTGCCCTCGCAGGAGACGGGAGCCGGCCTACATCAGCATCAGGCTGAATTCAATACCAGTCTGTGTTCAGTATCTGGACAATCAAAGCCGACTAACCCCCCTACAGAGTCTGGGCCCTGCCGGCGCCCCCTCCCCGTGGGGCTGGGGCAGGATTCCAGTACTTTCCGCAGGGGTCCTGCTGCCTCGAAACCTCCGTGGAACACGTGGGGAGACTGTTTCTTTGGGGTGTTACATGAAGAGGTCCTCAACTGTCTTCGCTTTTGGTTCAGACCTTTTTAAACAAACCAGCAGAGGCCCCTCAACACCCCCCGCCCCCGCTCAGCTACCCTATTGCCTTTATTTTTCTCCATCACACGGATGCCCTGTCGGCCTGGTCGCAGCTACCCCAGAGCTGCTGAAGTAGATAAGGCTGGGAATGTGCAGCGCGGGGCTCTTAGGAATGCCTTTCTACTTCCCTTGCATCCCTCCACCCCACCCCCTGCACCCAACTGTGGACTCAGATTCACTTATAACTTGTGAACTTTGGGGGGTTGTTTGGTTTTGTTTATTCTTGAAGGGAAAGAGTCTGTACACGCGCCCCCTCCCAGGGCCGAGATAAATCCCATCCAAATGTTGAACACTTTAACAGTATCATCCCCATCTTTTCCTCATTGATCAATCTCCATTGTCTGCTGATTGGAAGTCCCAGGACAGTAACACCTGGGAAATACAGACCGTAGGCTGCCAGGCAGGCTTCAATGCTCCCCCTCCTGTTTTATTCCTCTTGTTCTCCAGTATCTTCACTGGTGTGTTCCAGAGACTGAGATGGGGTTGACATAGGTAGAGTCTGGGTGTCTACTTCTTTTGTATGGAATCCTTGGTCCCTAGGTCTTTGTCTCTGAAGCCTATTATCACACCAGCAGCAGCATCTAGTTCCCTTTGGTAGTAACAATGCTTAGGGGGGAAAAGTCCCCCTTCTGGTTATTCTCTATCCTGGGAGCTCCAGAATCACCTCCTCGCTCTGCTCTTGGCCATTCAAAGGAAGGTACACCACATAAGATCAAAAGGTGAATTAAAGCCTGAAGAAGCCCCCCTCTTGGTACATATAACCAGCAAGAACCTGCAGAGAGCCTTCCTGTTCTGTAGGGTTCCCTTAGATGCACTCTTGATGAGTTAGAAGAGAGTGGGTCCCGCTAAAATAAATACTGGGGGACAGAATGGAGTTGGAAGGGGAATTTCAATTCAAAAGGATACAATTAGGAAGCTGAGAAAAATCAGGGGCTCCGAGAAGGGCTCTATGCCCACCCCACCCCCACCCTGACGCCCCTGCAGACTATTTCTGCACTTCTAGGAACTAGGCAGAGGCAGGAGGAGAAGGGAGAGAGGAGAGGTGGGCTGTGGGTAAGTGTGTGCTGTGGGGGTAGGGAGCTATAAGCAGAGTGTGTAGAGATGTACTTGTGGGAGCGAGACCTTGCTACTATTCCATTGGTAGGCTGGGGGGGACCTATTTTACAGGAAAATTTCTCCTCCTGAAGGGGAAGGTCATAGTGGTCCTTTGAGCCTGAAATCGAAAGACCCCCTTCCCCCTCCCGGTCACGTGATTCATTAAATAATTAATGCCGAGGTTGCAGAATAGATATGTATTCGTCAGGAAAATCGCAGGCTCGGTCTCCCTGTTTCTGACGTCCAATTCAACTGTCCTTTGAAAAACAAGCCTGTACCCTGAGAAAAAGAGAGAGAGAGGGAGAGAGAGAGAGAGAAAAAGAAAGGGAGGCATCAGTAAAACAGCCCCGCAGCTGGAGCCACACCGCGGGCTGGGGTACTGTAAGTAGAAGGGATTTCTCACTACCTACCGCGCCTTATATGTCCATGTAAATTTATTGTTTGTTATTAATGTTATTGTCGTAAAATGTGACAAATAGCCATCTTCATTTCCTGCCATTTCTCTTCACAGGATGCTCTGTGTTTATACCCATTGAGGCATTGCATAGAGATTTTAGGAATATTTCTCTCTCTCTCTCTCTCTCTCTCTCTCTCTCTCTCTCTCTCTCTCCTCCAACCTTTTTCTTGATTTATAGCAATATGGGTGTCAGCTTCTCAGCCAGCATGCCAACCATTGTGTGTGTGTGCGCGCGTGCACGCGCGTGTCTGCATGTGTTTGTGAGTGAGTTGTGTTGTTTATAGCCATGTCTTCGATAAATCATTTCTCACAGAAAATGATGTAGAAGCTGGGCTGGTTCTGTGGCTGGGAGAGAGTCGCTTTGGAGGCACTTCCTCCCTCTCTGTTCTGCTCCCAGGAGTTGGTTATTTCAGACGATTTACAGTAATACATCAGCAGTTAATATGAAAGCTCTATAGCTGGAGGTCTTAAATTACAGCATCTGTGATTATCAATTAAGATGGGATTTGTATAAATTTGGTAAACCAGAAATGCCTCATTGGCATATAAACCCAGTCAAAGATCATGACCTAATAGAAAAAATGATATTTGCAAGCCCTATAGAGCCGACATTCCAGCGGCAAATAACGTTGTATTCTACAGCAGTCCCCTCCAGGAGTTTGGCATCTCCAACTCCAGCCCTGGGTGAATAAACACAACTCTGAAGGCAGAAGGAAGCTGGGGCAAGAAAGGTGGAGGCACTGGAAGAAATCACAGGAACTTTAAGGCAAAGATTTTTGTTTTTGATGGGGACCTAATAGAAATGCTGTGCAATTGGTAGGGGTTGGGGTATTCCATTAGAGTAGCAAAGCTTCACTTAAAGGTTTGGTGTGTATGGGGTTATTGAGGGTGGAGAAGGAGCTACCTAATTTGGGGGAGACAATGGAGGCTGGCAAAGGGTGAAGGGCAGGGAGAGAAGCTGAAAGCCTTGGCTCCCCACCCTCCAGGCTAACAAAACAAGGAAATGAATTCACACCCCAGGAGCCTTCCTTCGACCTACTGAAACAAAGAAAGTTTCCTGGGCAGTGAGAGTCTCTCTCTCTCTCTCTCTCTCTCTCTCTCTCTCTCTCTCTCTCTCCCTCTCTCTCTCTCTCTCTCGTGTGTTTATGAGGGGGGCTAAACTGGGAGAAGTTCTCTTAAGTTTTTCCAGAGAAGAAATGTTTTAGGAATCAAATGGTCCTGGAAAGTTGAAGAGTGTTCCAGAATATTGGGTGTGTTTCTTTGCCTTAACCCCTAGCCAAAGACTGAGCAATTGGGGTTCAGATCAAGAGTGGAGGATCTGGTAACTTTCCCCCTGATGCTTCATATAGAGGAGAGGTTTCTTCTTTTTTTTCCTCTTCCTTCTTCCTTCCTTTTTTTCTTCTTTTCCCAGACAGGGTCTCTCAGTGTAGCCCTGGTTGTCCTGGAACTCGCCTTGTAGATCAGGCTGGTCTCTAACTCATAGAGATTCACCTGCCTCTGCCTCCCAAGTGCTGAGATTAAAGGTGTGTGCCACCATTGCCCAGCTCAGATGTGACTTTTTGGGGGCATCCTATCCTATGCCTCAAACTTGTGATGGATAAGAGGCAGAGCCTTTGACAAGTCTGGTCCAGCCTGCTGACTGCTCCTTTCTTGCCTGGAGTCAGGCCAACTGAGTTTATAGCTACTATTATCTGTGATATTTAACTCTGCCTGCTAGTGTAAACCTTGGAGAGGGAAAATCAGAGTGGTGCTGTAGAGGTGTTAATTATTCATGGCATCAGCCTCATGGAGAGGCAACATGGGTCCCAGCACATGCAGCGTCCAGGAGTTTACACTCTGCTCTAACTGATAGTTTAGCCCTCGTCTCTCCATGGTAACAGGAGACTTTGAGGGTGAGTGGTGGCCTAAGACTCCTCACATTTGGAGTCTGGGTTGAAAGAGATCTGGAGAGAAGGAGAAGGCAAAGAACTAAGGCTGGAGTGTATGGGGAGCACTGTCTCATTGGATGAAAGGAACTGGGAACAGTCTGGATTCCAGGACAACTCAACAGGGTTAGCAGAGAATGGTTGGGAGAAGTATTCAGGAGTTGGGACCAGGGCCTTTTAGTCCCATTCTCCATCAATAATTAAGTGTTAGGGAACCCTAGAGTGAGAGGTTAGCATTTTTGCTTTTCACCTGGTGTGTGTAAAGGTGAAGAAGGTATATTTACCCTCACTCGGTGTCCCAGAATTTAGGCCAAAAGTTTGGGGTCTCTAAAAGGGGTTAAGATCTGTCTCTTCCTCCTTAAACAGGGGGAAGAATAAGACAGAAAGAGGGTGGAGCTGCTCTGGCTTCCGAATCCAGCCTGTGTTAGAGGATAAAGAACAAAAGTGGAGAACCTAAGGTTCTATTGGGGGAGCTAAGATAGCTAATAAGAGATTGCAGGCAGCTGGTCCTATGAGCCCCCACCCCTGTGTTTCCAGCTTCTTCTACTCATCTCCCACTTTTTTCCTTGCCACCTTTCCCTATGAGATCTGCGCCCCCCCCCCAGCATTTTCTTCTCCCCTATGACTTGCCTTTGTCTCCTCTGGCCCTAGGGAAAGGAGGTGGCACTGATACCCCTCCTCCCTCTTCCCCAACTCTCATACTGACTTCCCAGGAGACAAAGCAAAGAGACCATCCCTTATTCCTACTATCTCTCAGGCCCCTGTTAGATCCCCTTGTATGAGGCCTGGTGCTCACCATCCAGGCATTTAGGCCTTTCTTCAAATCAGCAAGTTTGAGCAGACTGTGTTGTATGTATGTATGTATGTATGTATGTATGTATGTATGTATGTGTTTCATTTAGCCCTGAAGCACCCTGTCTGTCTCTTCTATCCTGAACCCCCAACCTTGGGTCTGCTTTTATGCCACCTAGGGACAGAGTAACATGTATTTGGTGGATAGGACTCCAGTAAAGTTGCTGATGTGTTCTTTTTCCCCAGCATGGGCTCATGTCCTCTTTCTCTGTACAGCTATAGCATCTATTACTGGGCCTTTAAGATGCCTGAATGCTGGGCTGCTAATGCTTTAAGGACCAGATGAGCTGGGTAGAAATGAGAGGGACAGAAGAGAGAGGGAAAACAGCATGCTCCCTTTTGGGTGGGAAGTCAAGGCTGAACTCAAGGACAGGGTGATAAGAAGAGAGGAGACAAAGGCAAGTCATAGGGGAAAGAGATTGTCCTGGAAGGACCAATGTCTATAGCCACACAACACATTTAAATGAAAGAAGTAGAAAGGAAGCTGTGTATTTCACCCCCTTTGCTCTTCAGAGACATAGTATAGATTCTCCCATAGAGGAAAGAACCTCAAGATGAGAAGGAGAGGGGCCTGAGGAGCAAGCCCAGCAGTGATTTCAAGCCCTTCCCAGAAGTCCTTCCCAGGCGGGTGCATTTCAGATTCGCTGAGAGAGACACAGTATGAAAAGACAAAAGAGCTTGTGGGAAAGGGATGCAGAGGTGGCAGACACACACACACACACACACACACACACACACACACACACACACACACACAGGGGCAGAGGAAGAGCCTAAACCCTTTGGGGGCCCAGACTCTTTTAGACACCATGAGCCATTCTCCAACCCTAGTACATGAAGCCTTCTTTACAGGAAGTTGCCAAACCTGAGCCCTGCTTAGAAACTACTGCTATAGGGTAGTAGGCCCTTGAAGGCCCTAAACCAAATGTAAAGCATTGGGGTACAATCTAAGCCAAATATGAAGCATTGGGGTACAATCTAACATGCCAGGGGTGGCCAAGATGTCCCAGACACTCTAATGTCCTCCTCCATCCACCATTGGTACCTTAGCCATTGAGCTCTTTCCCAAAGTCTGGAGGGGAGATTGGAACAAGGCTCTCAAACCTGGGGGAAGAATCTTCCTACCTCAGCTTCTCTTCTTTCCCCTGGATTTGTAATTTTTTTTAACTCTCTTCCGAAGCCAGGAAGGGTTGATTTTACAAGAACTTTCACCTCCAATCTACACTTCTTTCCTTAGCCCTCCAATTTAAGAAATGGATGCATCCCTTTCTGATCTCCCTCCCCCATCTTTCAGGGAAGAAAAAGAAAAGGGGAAAGTTCCTACCAGCCTAAGGAGCTTTAGGAAACCTGAAAGGGAAATGGAAAAGGAAAGGAAGGAAAAGAGAAAGAAAAAGAAGAAAAGAAAAGCCATTTTTCTGGCCCACCAGCCTTTCCCACTACCTCTGTCGCCCAGGCTCTCCCTCCTCCATAGTACCCCACCCCCTCCCGCTCTGCCCAGGACCGTCTCCCCTTCCCTCCCTTCTCTTTCGGGTCGGACATATGGAACCCATTTCGCTAGTGACATTGAAGAGCCGCCGGTGCGCCCGCCTTCCGCCATGGCGCCCCCGAGGCCCCGCGCCTCTCCGTGGCCCTGTCAGTCGCCACTCCTTTTGCCTGGCGACTCGGACAACTCTCAGGTCGGTCCCGCACCGGCCTGGGATTCCCGCAGCCCAGCGCTGGCCTCGGTGGGACCGCGGCCCACCGCATCCGGAGCATCCCTGGGCAGGAGCGGTTCGCCGGGGCCCTAACGGCGGCGGAACAAAGCCGGGGGCGGAGGCGGGGCGCGGGCTGGCCTTTCCCCCCCATCCCAGCACGGCGGGGTGCTCCCGGGGCCGAGCCACCAGGATGTGGATGTGGCCGGCCCAGGCGCATCCCCGGCCGGGACCAAGGGTCCCGGGACTGGCCGCCAGTTCCTTCCCGTCTTCCGCTCTCGGCCGCACCCAGCCGCCCGCACCCTAGTCCGAGACCGCACAGGTAAGTGTGCGGTGTTCAGTCCTGGACCCGGTGGGTGTGTGTGTGGGGGGACGTGGATACCCCCTGTCCCCAGTCCGCATCTGAATGGAGACAAAGATCAGAGCAGCTTAGAGGAAGTGGCATGGGACTGAGAGTGTGGTCCAGGGCCCTAGGGTATAGGGCAAATGTGGAAGAACGTGGAGGTGTACCTGGGGGCAGGCAAGACCCCCCCAGGATTTGGGGAACTCTCGGGTTCAGGATGGATAGAGACTTTGGAGGGTCTTCCAGGAGGAGGTGAGAGCTGTGGGTGGTGAGAGATAAGTGAGGCTGGGCCTGGCTCCCACAGCCCAGCTGCCACCGTGGTCCAGCCCTTTAGCACCTAGGAGTTATTTGAAGCTGAAATTACAAGGGCTTGCACTGAGGCTGGGTGTTAGGCTGAGAAGGTAGGAGAGGACTTGATTTATGGCTTTCGGAGAAGCTGTGTTTACTATCTGCCTGCTCTGGAAACCAAAAACCAAACAGAGCAGAGGCGGGAGAAGCCCTTTTCCTTGGAGTGGGAGGCGATGCCAGGCTGGTGCTTGGGGTTTATTTTCTCAGATGTGAGGAGACCCTAGGCATCACCTCTTTACAGGCAAAGGGCGTGGTGATTCTGTAAAGCCTAAGGAGTGTGCAGACACACTTGTGGAGATGTGGGAGTGGATATATATATATATATATATATATATATATATATATATTCACTCTGATTGGGATTTGCAGTCACATAGAATCAATTTTTGAGTGGAATAGGAAGCCAGGAGTGAGACTTGGTGTCCTGGTACTTTGGGATGGGGTAGCTTTGGATACCATTCACTGTCCCTTTAAGCTGTCCACGAGGTACTGCTTCTCCTGCCTGGCCTTTCTTTCTTCTCAAAGTCACATGCAGCAAAGCCTGCTTGTCCAGGCCTCTGGCCATTGCTCCTCTTTCCTCCCAGTGTGTGTACTGCCTGCCCACACCCATGCTGGCTCATCTTCACTTTGGATCTATAACTTTGTAGTGGGACACTAAGAATTGAGCAAATGTGCTTGGGAAGAGTGTGGGGAGACATGGAGTGTAGGGAAATGAGGGTGACTATCGTCTGGTTCTTGGAAAGGTTAGGTCCTACTATTACTGCTCAAATTCTTCCAGTTTTTGTTGAGGGGGGTGGTCAAATGAACACAAAGGTGACCAAAAATAAGGAAACCACCAGTAGTTGGGGGTGGGGAGAAAAACATTTTGACCCCTAGATAGTTATTTCCGCAGGCCAACTAGTGGCTCTTGTGTTTCTGTCCAGACACCAGCTTTGCCTGCAAATTGTTTTGCATTAAATTTTCTCAGCCACAGAATTATCTTTCCTCGCCTCCAGCTAAACTTGCATTTTTCCACCAGACACTTGGGCCCAAACCAATGAAATCTGAGAGGAAGCGGCTGGGCCCTAAGTGGCCGTAATTTAATTGATTTTATCATAAATCATCAACTTGATGAAGAACCCGAGGTTTCAGTGAAGTAAATTGATATTAATGGGAGTTTCTTGAAATGCAAACCCACTGCTTTGTTGGAGCATCTTGAGCTGAGAAGGTGGATTACATGTTTCTCAAGAGCTGGGAGCTCGACCTGGAGCTCAGTGCAGCTTGTGGTGGGTGTGTAGAGAATGAAGCTTTGAGATCCAGCTGCCTGAAGATGGATCTCTGGGGGAACACAGCAGAGAAAGGAACTTTGTTGGGATGGGAGCAAATTCTGACTCTGAGGACAGCCCCCACCCCATTGACCATCCTGGAAATGCTGGTTGTCAGCCGGGGGGGGGGGCAACAGGGGAAGCTGGTAGGTGTGTGGGCAGAGGTGGGGGTATGGGGTGAGAAGGCCAGGCTGGTACAATGGGCTCATTGATGCCTGGTTAAAAATTGCCAGGTCGAAGCCTTCTTCTTCTAATTATACAAATTAATTATTTACTGCTCAGATTGCTGCATCCAAAAATAGCACTTTTGATTTGGTAATGAGGGTAGAAAACAACCCATCCTCCACCCAGAAGAGGAGCAATGAGATGCAGTATTTCTGTGGGGCTAGAGAGGATCAAGACTGGGTTGTGTGCTCAGTGGTAGGAGAATAAACATGTAAATCCCAAGAGGAAATATTTTGCATCTGATAATAATGGCGCTGGTGCATTTATTGTCTGAACTCAGTTTATTATTGCTTGTTGTTACTCATATTTACAGGACACGGAGAATCACTAATGTTCAGCTGACAGGGGACCTTGTAGCTCATTTAGTCTAATCCTCCCCCTCCAAACAAATACCTTGGATCTAAAGAAAGGCACATGGAAGCCCAAGGCGTGCTCTGTTTCAAGTCACAGGGCCAAGCTGCAATGACTAAAGCCTGAGTCTCCTTGTGGTCAAGACTGTGTGGCAAACATAACTCAAGATCAATTTATTTACCACTCTGGGCCTCACTTTCCTTATCTGCTACAATGGCAGAGTTGGACTCCTCTCTCATTCTGCTCTTGGGTACCTCTCTGAATCTCCATCCTTTGTGAGATACTGCTTGGGAGCAACTTCCTGTATGTCCTGGAGTTCTCTGGGCATCTGGCTGTAAAAATTACTGTAGGATTTGTTTGCAAAATTCAGAGTTTGTCTCCACTTGTCCTTCGAAGTCCTCTGGACTCTTCAAGGAGTCCCTGTCCTCAACAAAAGAGAAAGCCAGGTCAAGAGCAATGACTATAGAAGGCTAGCAAGTTGGGTTGAGCTAGGATTGGTGTAGGGTTTAAGGAAGATGGGCCTTAGCTTCACCAAACAAGACTCCTTTCCTGTTAGATGATAAGCAAAGGTTGCAGTTGTCCAGGATTCAGCCTTTTGGAGTCTTGGGGTTCCTTCTCTTATCCTAGCCCAAGATGTGAATCAAGGGCTTATAGTTTAGAATCTATGAAAACAGGTGCAGCTTCCCCATAGATTCACCCTTGACCTATGGATGTTTAGACCTTCTGTATCTTGGAGAGGGCACACATAGTTGGCCATAGCACCATGCTGACTGTCCTTCCAGGGTGACTAGGACAGAGACCAGCAAGAGGAAGCTCCCTACTTTGTTTTTACTGTGTTTTCTTTCTCTTCTTCCAACTTCAGAGACATAAAACTTGAAAGCAGAGGCTTCTTAGACGCACAGCTGTGTGGGATCGAGGCTACAAGGAGGGTGGAAGGATTGAGGAGAGTTCTGGGTATCTAGGGAAGTGTGGCTTGGGATATGGACTCCAAGGCAGGATTTGGAGACAGCTAGGCAACAACTTCATGTTTAGAAATCTCAGGCTCTGGTCAGGTAATCTACTTCTGCAAACCTATTTTAAGAGAGAAAGTTAAAAAAAAAAAAAAGACCCCCAGACCCAGACTCTGGCCCTGTCCCATTCTGACTTTGGCGTTTTTTTACGTTTGGAGGCCTTCCACTGATTGGCCATTAATCCAATGAGTTATTGTCTGCTAAACAGAGGTCATTGGGAGAGAGACATCCAATCTGTCAGGAAAGACCCTGCTTGCCAGCCACACGGCCACATGGCCACACGAAGTGGACTGAGCCCTTCAGCCAGTTTTGCCACCATCCCCCACCCCGCCCCAGCACCCTCCCCCAGCAGTCCAAGTCTCTCCCCTTCTCCCCTCTGCCTCTCCACCCTGCCTACCTTTGTCTCCACACTGGATAGGGGTGAGGTTTGCCAGGGCTGAGCTTCTAGATGTCCCCGATTCAGAAACAGATTTTTCATTACCAAAGATCCTGCCTACTGCTGACGTCACTCCAGGATTGTGGTCCCATCATTACTAGGTTCAGGGGGCTTCCACAGGCACCCAGTAGACTTCATAGATCCTTGTACTTGCTCTGCACTTTTCTGCCTTACCCCTCTTGCCCTGAGGCAGGGGTGAGGTGGTACAGCCTGGATTTTCTTTTCTTTTTCTTTTCTTCTCTCATTGGGCCCAGCCTTCTCTCCTCCCTCCTGGAGTTATCTTCAGCACTCAGATCCTCTTCCTATGTATCTTTGTTCCTTCCCACTCAAGCATTTTTAGAGAGCCAGGGACTAGGGAGACAAACATCTAGTCTACAAACTCATCTTCATCAACAAAACCCTCCTTTTACAAACCTTTAAGCTTTAAAATCTTCACTAATATTTAAGAGGAGATGGAGATGAGCATGAACTGTACAGAACTCGGTGGCTGCCACAAAGTTGGCATGGCCACGCTAGAAAAGCGCATGGGACAGGGAGCCCAGGCAATAGTGAACAAGAAACACATTCCTAAATGCCGGGAGCAGCTCCAGCAGCTCCAGAGAAGTTTCCTGCAGTAGAAGCTGAGACAAGGATCCTTGGTCACCAGAACACTGAGAACAGAAACTGGTTTTAAAGGAACCAGCCCTGTTTGCCCTTACTGAGATAATTTTCGTTTGCTCTTAGGTGGATTTTTTGGCGGTGGGGGTGGGGTGGAGGTGGGGGTGGGGGTGGAGGTGGGGTGGGGGATGGGTAGGGATAATTGCACTGAGGTTCACAAGGGTGGACAGCCAGTAACTGACCTCTCAGAAGTTGCGTACAGTGCTCCCGCTCTTCCATTACTCAGTACCTAGTAGAAGTCGGGGAAGAGAGTAGCAGAACTCTCATTCTGTCTCTATGGGAGACAGAAAAGATGTCTGTGAAGGAGGATGCTTTCTCCCAGGCTTTTTTTTTTTTTTTACACTTATTATTATTGCCTTTATTAGTTCACTTTGTCTCTTAATTTTTTCACTTTTCCTCTTTTCTCTTTCTCTTGTCCCCTCCCACAAAGTTACCAAGTTCTCTGACTCCAAGAAAATTGTTTGTCTATACCCCTAAATCAGGCCGTTTATCCTACCTGTCTTCTGTCTGACCTCAAAGACCACTAGCCTCCGGCCCATCTGGGGTCCTCTCCACTAAGCTCCTTACCCTGCCTTTGTCTCTTAAATTCGAAAAGACTCCTAACCCATCACCTCCTCTCTGACTAAAACAAGCCCTTTCACAGCTGCCAGTTTGGTTCTCTGTACCCTGCCACCTCCCAGCCTTATGGGGCAGCTCCCTGTGGTCCAGAAAAAAAAAAAAAAAAAGGCAAGTAAGAAACCAAAGGAGCATCTAACTGTCTCCCAAGTATTTCAAGTGGGTGCTGTTTTTAAGAATTGACCAGGAAATCTTAGATTCAACTCCTATCCTACTTGTGGGTGCATAGCTTCTGGAATTTTCTTCCTGCTGCTTTCCTGGCTCCCCAGTCCTCCTTTTTACTCCCAGTCCTGGATGCCCTTCTTCACCCACAAGGGATGGAGAAGGCTTGGGAAGAGAGAGTCCTTTGCTCACTCTGGAACACCTTCCACCTCCCAGAGCAATCCTGGCCTCTGCAGCAGCTCCCCCCATCCCCGCAGTGGCTAGGTGACTGTAGGCTATTCTTTTAGGCAAAGTTGTGCAGTCTCGAAGATAACCAGGTACTTTTCTCAGTTTCATAATAACTGTCCCTAGCAAGTGGTGGGAACTTTTAGATGAGCTGCAGAGTCTGCAGTACATTTTAAAACCTTTTTATTTTAGGGAACTAGAGAAAAGAGTCAGTGTTCTAAGTTCCCTGAAGCCTCTGGAAGCTCCCTTGGCCCGAGTTGCTGACTCACCAGGCCTAAAATTCTTTGGCATCTCACCCTGTAGCTCTCTTTCCAAAGTTGTTGGGTATGGGAACAGTTCCTCAGGAGGGTCCTGGCTTGAGCCCCAACACTTGAACATTTTTTTTTCTCGAGACTATTAATAAACACAGAAAATTGGCTCTCACCTTCTCTACTTAACTCCTCAACTCCCACCTAAATTCAGCCACCAAATCTCCAAGCAACCACCAACTCTGGGCAGATAGTAGGATCCCAGGTACCATACCTAGGGTTCTGCACATGACTCCTGTTGCTGGAGGCCACAGGTTCCTTCTGTGTAACAGGCCCCAAAAAGTCAGTCACTCCAGCCGATGATTTGAAGTGATTCGATGGCTTTAGAAACTGTGTGTTTGGGGGGAGGCTGTAATCCAGGAGATACCCCCTTTTCACCCCTAAAGAAGAGAGCTACCGCTAGAGCCAGACCAAGCCATCCTCTCTGGGAGGGGAGACAATAGCTGGAGATCTCTCACCTTTGTTTCCCCAGTCCCATCGCCTGTCCTGGTGTATCCAGATGGGAGAAGGCAAAGACAGAGTGTCCCAACCAGGATATCTGCACAGAGTCCTGGCTGGATATGTCTACCCGAAGTTAAGAGAACCAATCTCCAAGCTGTCTGTCCACGTAGAGAAGAGACACTGGCAGCCTTCTGTGTCATCCCCCAAGTCCTGAGAGTCAGCAGTTAGGCAGTATGCAAGCACTCCGGCTTGAAGAAATGGCCTGTGCTTTTTTTTTTTTTTTTTTTTTTTTTTTTTTTTTGTCTTTTGCCTCTACCGCCAATGGCTCTTTCCCCACCCCCTTCTCCAAATTTGCAGACACCTACATTCTTGGCTCCTGTCTTCCTCCTACAGGCCTCCTCCTTGCCTTTGCCTGCCCTGCTCAAACACACCCTAAGAAAACTTTTAGCCTTTGTAGCCTTCTTTATTTGTGCCAAGAGTCATAAATCTTGCCATGCAGAGCGTAGTAGTCATAGTGGAGAAACAAGCAGGTTTGCTCCAATACTCATCATCTTCCATCCTGTCTGCTAGTGCATTTAAAACGAAGCCATCCTGGAGTTCTTCTCATCTTCTCAGGAGTACAAATGTCCTTCTCACCCCCCCCCCAGTCCCTTCTGACTGTCCCAAAGTGCAAATCATAACAGAAATTACTCAGTGAAGTTCTCAGAGCCCTTCTCCTGGCCGGCTGTCTGGAGCTCAAGCTAAACCACAGGGTCTTTCCTTTTGTCACCCTCCCTTCAACCCTACTCCCTCTGCAAGATGTTCTGGGTTTTTTAATCATCACTCACCGCTAGTTGTCTGTTCTCAAAAAAAAGGGGGTGTGTGAAAAAGTCTGGCCTTGCCCCCTCCCCCATCAGAGACTGGGACTGGAGATTTGGGGGTGGGGAGGAGGAATATAGAGGAGAGAAGGCTCAGGGACTGGGAGGTTCAGTAAGAGGGCCTGAGACTCAGCCAGCAGACTACTTAAAAAAAAAAAAAAAAAAAAATCTCTGTGCCTATCGTGAAGGAGCACAGGAGGGGCACCCAGCGCCCCTGGCCCAGCCAGGCTAGCCTCTGACTGGGTCTCCGAAGACCGCTTCTCAGATTAGCATAATGGTCCAGTAGTGAGGCCTTAAAGCGGGGTGGGGGGTGGGGATGGGGGGCAATCTGCGAACTCCACCAGCTCTCTTTGCATTTTCTTCTCTTCTCCCATCTCAATGTAAAAATTTTACCTGCTTGTAAAACAAAACGAGACAAGACCACCCTCTACTTTCTTTGCTTTGCACTCTTATTTGGGGGAGGGGTACTCGCGCTCCCCCCCCCCCCGCGCTCATCACTACAACACCTTCCCTCCTTATCAGGCATCTATGCTTGCTAAAGGGGGAGAGGTGGGGGGGTGAGCTTGTGTGTGTGTGTGTGTGTGTGTGTGTGTGTGTGTGTGTCTGTGTCTGTGTGGTTTTTTTCCCTGTGCAAAAGCAGAGGCCATTGTTACGGAGAGTAGGGCGTACCAGTCTTATAGGGCAACCACACTGTGGCGGCTTGGCCGAGCTGGAGCCCGGAGCTGGATTCTCGGCGAGCCGAGCCTCCCAGCACCTTTCAGTCTGCTATTTTTTCCCTGCTCCCCTACCCCTCCCTCTTCGCACCCCCGCTCCAAAGCCGAGTGAATTGAAGCGGACGCCTCGGCTCTTCTGGCCGGTCTGCCCCTCGGGCTCCCCAGCCGGGGTGGCTTTGGGGAGGGGGGGGCGACGCAGCTTTAAACAGTGGTCTTTTTTTCCTTTGCCTTCAAGGAGGGGAGATTTCTCGCCTGCCGCTCGCGCTGAGGCTCGATGTGAATATATATTATGTCTGCCTGTTCTCCCCTCGTCGGTGGCTAAGGTAAGCTGGACTGAAATAGGCTATCAGTTTGTGAATGGCGGAGAGTATGTCTCAATGATTTATGGCCCATATGACTCCAATCTCGGTTCAAGAAGAGTTCACAAGCTTTAAGCTTCCTTCCACGCAGCGACTGACTCTCTCTCTCTCTCTCTCTCTCTCTCTCTCTCTCTCTCTCTCTCTCTCTCTCTCTCTCTCTCTCCCTCCCTCCCCTCCCTCCCTTTCTCTCTCTCTCCCTCTCTCTCCCTCTCTGCTTCTTCTCTCCTTTTCCGCTCTCTTTTTTTTTCCTGCAGCCAGCTCTAGGGCTGAATCCCCTCTCCCCCCCGTTTGCTAAGAAAAGCCGAATCTTTTTCTTTCCCGTTCTTATTATTTTATTTGTCTTCCTTTCATTATTATTTTTTAAAGTCCTGGAAGGTGGCCTATCCTCTCTCCTGGGGTTTCTCAGCTATTGTTACCCTTCCTGGATCTCCCAGGAGTGTGCCTGGAAAGGTGGGGTTCTGGAGGGAGGGATTGCCTTCCTTCTCTAGCGAGACCCTGAAGGGAAGCCGGGAACCACTATCTCCCTCCCACCCTTCCGAGGAGCCATATGGAGCCTGAATTTTTCCAACATGGAGGCAAGGGAAATAGACATGTTTGGCTGGGTAGAGCTGTTCCCCACCCCCTTCTGGATCCCAGCTCTCAGATCCCCGCGGCACAGTCCCTTCCCTTACTGTCCCATCAGTCAGGCCTCTGCGCCTTCCAGCCTGGAGCCTTGTTGGGCAAAGTCCCGGAGCAGAGTTGCTAAGGCGCCTTTTAATTCGGTTACCTCCAGCGCTAAACTTGCCGCCGCGGGGCTCGGCCGGGCCCGGCCCGGTGTGCTTGGAACCTGCCGCAGCTAACCAGTTCGGCGTCCCGATCGGTTTCTTCTCTCTTCCTTGAGCCTGAGCAGGAGGCTGGTAGCTTCTCTCCAGCCACCGGGGTAGCAGCGGCCAGACAGCCGGCCAGCAGCGGCAGCTGGAGGCTCTCCGAATCCACAAACCCTCCTGGCCCTGTCTCAACCGCCAGCGGAGTCTCCATTCTTTCCTATCACGTCTCTGGCTCCTTCGCTTCCCACACTCGCCTGGCCTCTGTCCTGCGATGGTTTGGGGCTTATTGCTGGGGGAGCGACAGAAATTTCAGCCCCAGGCGTCTAGTCAAATTACTAGGTTTTTTATTTATTATTATTATTATTACCACAACCATCATCATTATTGCTGTAACAATCATTTAGACTAAATAAAGCCAGGGCCCAGCCAGCTAACCCCCTCCAACGTTTTTATTTCATTCTCTTTTCTACTATTAATAACAAACTCGACTGATGCCGCTTAATTAATTCTTCCTTTCAGCCAGGGCTGCTCCGAAGCTAATTTTGGTTAAATCATCACAGGCGAATGGTAATAATAATAAAGGGATTGGGTCAGCCTGGTCAATTGAACTCCAGTCCTCCCTAGAAGGACCCGCTGCTTAGCAGACCCATGTGTATTTCCAGAAACAAAAATTTCTCGGAAACCAATCGGATCTCAGGGCTACACCAGCTCCCTTTTAAGTATGAATCTATCATTAAAAGCAGCATTTATGTGAGGGAGGGACTCACGCCACTTGCATTCCTTCCGTTTTCTTTTTACTAAGTTTTCTTTGGATTTGACCATCTGGGCTGAATGATATTTTAAGATTTTCCAAAAGCACATGATCAGTCTGGAGGTTACAGGGAAGTACCCACCCACGGAGGGCTGGAGGAGACACAGGGAAAGGGGAGACACAGTCAGAAATCTGGGAACAAATACAAACTTCCCTGATATGGTTAAGCTTTATTTTTTCTGGTGCACTTTTAAGGGCTGTAGTAAAATAGTGACTGCAATTTTACTTTACTTTATTTTATTTTGCTGTTGGGAACCTCAGTAAACAGCCCCCGTTTCAAACCCAGAGAAGAATCGTGTTCAAATTCTTTTGTGAGTCTTTTTCATCCTGAATAATCTCCCCCACCTCAGTAGAAAATTCCAGCAGTTGCACAATCTTTTTTTTCTTTTTACTTTTTTTTCCTGAGAAAGAAAAGAAAAGAGACTATTATGGAAAGGATGGGGGAGACCCAAGCCAAATGGTCATAGCACCAACCGGTCTTGCCTGGGAAATCTAAACAACCACGGTCCATTTGGAGGCTCCACAGGGGCCCCTAGCTGCTAGGTCCCAGGCTTGCCTGAGCCAAGACTGGAGGTGATGGTCCCTGCAGATGGGACATAGATGGATGGAGCTTGGTTCCACTGGCTCTGGGAGTTAAAAATCTTCAGGAATTTTCTACTTTAGGCGGTTGTGATCTTCCTGGAGGGAAGGGTCCCAGATGAACTTGCTTTTCAGTCTGGCTTGGGTCCAAGATCTGCAAGTTCCTTCCAGGCTAGACTGTGCTTGGGTGGAAGGATCTGGAGGGAGTAGGGAGGGGAGGCAGAGAGGTCTCTCTACATTGGACCAAGGAATCTCCAAGATGCTTTTATTTTGGAGTCTAATAGTGCTCCCTCCCTGGAATTGCCCTATCCCAGAGTTGGGGGGAGGTTAGCAAAAATTGTAGGAAAGGCCAGGGGCTGGTGCACAAGCAGGAGAGAAGGTCCACGATGCAACACCATTCTATTTCTAAGCATTTCCTAAAGGAGTTCCATCCTGGTTTCTTTTTTAAATCGAAATGAAAATCCGTGTTTTGTTTTGTTTCCTTTAAAATTAAAGTTGAAGCAAGAATCATCCATGTAAGGTCAGATACTTGGTCCCAGCGTCTGCTGCAGAAAGACTGGCGAGGAGAGAAACAAAAAAACAAAACAAAACAAAACAAAAAAAACCCCAAAACCAAAACTATTGATGTCAGTTCCCTTTTTAGTTCCTAAGATGGATTCGAGGCCCAGTCCTCTTCTCCCCCTGTGTCTCTTCTCTCGCCCCACAGGTCAGCCGCTTGGAACAGACCCGGGAGGAGGGGGGCAGAAAGGGGAGGGGGGTCCGGCGTATCACGTGACCCCCAGGGGTGCCAATGTCCGGTCGTGAGGGTATCAGGCCCTTGCAAGTTGCCACCCACTGCCCGGGCCTCGCCCAGCGATGCAGAAAGCCACCTACTACGACAACACCGCAGCTGCGCTCTTCGGAGGCTACTCCTCGTACCCTGGCAGCAATGGTTTCGGCTACGACGGGCCTCCCCAGCCCCCCTTTCAGGCCGCTACGCACCTGGAGGGTGACTACCAGCGCTCAGCGTGTTCCTTGCAGTCCCTGGGCAATGCCGCTCCACATGCCAAGAGCAAGGAGCTCAACGGCAGCTGCATGAGGCCCGGCCTGGCCCCAGAGCCCCTGCCCGCCCCACCGGGCTCACCCCCACCCAGCGCCGCACCTACCAGTACCACTAGCAACAGCAATAATGGGGGCGGACCCAGCAAAAGTGGCCCCCCCAAGTGCGGTCCCGGCTCCAACTCTACCCTCACCAAACAGATATTCCCCTGGATGAAAGAGTCAAGGCAAACGTCCAAGCTGAAAACCAGCTCCCCCGGCACAGGTACCAGCTCTCTGCCTTCATCGTCAGCTTTTGTCCAGTCGAGGAATGTCACTGTTATTCTAGCATCCGACACGTAGGCGCCCACAAGGCGCCTGGGAACAAGATTATGTGGCTGCCTGGTGTTTTTTGCTTTTCTCCTTTTTCGGTACCTCTCCCCACCTGATGACCTCTGACCCTGCCAACACCCAGTCCCTCCAGCCGACCTCCACCTGGGTTTCCAAGAATTTCCAGGAGGTGGGACGGTTGGCATCAGAGCCCTTCCCAAGGCCGCATCGCCTGGAGGGCACAGAATCATCAAGGATAGATTATTATTAAGTATGATTACTGTGGGTATTAATCACCATCGCTCAGGCGGCCTGGGGTCCTGGCCTTCAGCCACCACAGTCTCTAGTGCCACACTTCCAGGCCCTGCCCACCAGTGTCCAGTCCCCCCCACCCCCCAAGGTGTTCTCAGTCACCCATCTTGCAAAGAGGACAGACAGAAGGAGGGGATCATCTCAAACTTGGATTTGGATATACGAGGAGGGGTGCGCGCACAAGCAAAAATCTAACCCTAAATAAATGGCCACGCAGCTCTGTCTGCGTGACATGATCAAATTTTCATAAGCTAGGGCAGTGAGAGGAGAACAGGTCTCTTAATAAATGCCACTATTATAGAGTGTCCGCTAATGCGACGGGAGGTGGGAGGGGGGTGTTGAGGAGGAGGCGGGGACGCGAAGGGGGAGGGTGGCGGTGGCTCCGGAGTCCAGACCTGGATTTATTAAGAAACGATGCATTCAATTTCGGCGTGTTCAGTAATTATCTTTTATTTCATTTTCTTCCCTTCCCACCCCTCCCCCTCGGGTCCAGCAGAAGGTTGTGGTGGCGGCGGCAGCGGCGGCAGCGGCGGCAGTAGCAGCGGCGGGGGCGGCAGTGGAGGCGGGGGAGGGGACAAGAGCCCCCCGGGGTCGGCGGCGTCCAAGCGGGCTCGGACGGCGTACACAAGCGCGCAGCTGGTTGAGCTGGAGAAAGAGTTCCACTTCAACCGCTACTTGTGCCGGCCGCGCCGCGTGGAGATGGCCAATCTGCTGAACCTCAGCGAGCGCCAGATCAAGATCTGGTTCCAGAACCGCCGCATGAAATACAAGAAAGACCAGAAGGCCAAAGGGCTGGCCTCGTCGTCCGGGGGTCCCTCTCCGGCCGGCAGCCCCCCGCAGCCCATGCAGTCCACGGCCGGCTTCATGAACGCCTTACACTCCATGACCCCCAGCTATGACAGCCCGTCCCCGCCAGCCTTCGGCAAAGGCCACCAGAATGCCTACGCGCTGCCCTCCAACTACCAGACCCCTCTCAAGGGTTGCGGCGCCCCACAGAAGTACCCCCCGACCCCGGCGCCCGAGTATGAGCCCCACGTCCTCCAAGCCAACGGGGGCGCCTACGGGACGCCCACCATGCAGGGCAGTCCGGTGTACGTGGGCGGGGGTGGCTACGCGGATCCGCTGCCGCCCCCTGCTGGCCCCTCCCTCTACGGCCTCAATCACCTTTCTCACCACCCCTCGGGGAACCTGGACTACAACGGGGCGCCCCCTATGGCCCCCAGCCAGCATCACGGACCCTGTGAGCCTCACCCCACCTACACAGACCTCTCCTCTCACCACGCACCGCCTCAGGGTAGAATCCAAGAAGCACCCAAATTGACACACCTGTGAGGGGAGGGGAGGGTTGAGGGTGGGGGTGTGGAGATCAAGGGCCAAGGAGGTGGTGGAGCTGGTGGTGGGGGCAAGTTTGGAGGCCTGGAAGAGGTGTGTGTTAGGGTTGTTGCAGGCTTCCGGAAACAAGGCAGGCCTGGGGCGCCTTCCCCTGTCCCTGGCCTGAAGGGCTGTCCCTACAAGACTGGTTCCATCTGCCTGCCCATACCCTTGGAAAGGAATTCGCAGGAGGCTGGAGGTGACCACATCAATCCCAGGGCTCCAGCACGACCAAGACTGGAAAGGGAGTCAGATAGAGGGAACCAAGATGGGCAAGCAGGGCAGAGAAGCACATTTAAAAATTAAGGCTTGGCTTTCATCAACCAACCAACTTACCTTCCATCTCTGTGGAACTCCCCCCCAGATCTTGATTTTTGGTTTTTTTGGTGTTCCCTTTCATTCTCCTTATGAAAAATAAGAAAACACATTTAAATCTAAGGGCACAAAGTGTTTCCCTCCCACCCCCCTGAAGCCTCAATTTGCCCCTATCTGTCTGAGGCTTCCAGCCATGCCCCATTTCTAGCCCCATGATTTTTTGCTCTAGGGTCATATCCATACCCCACTCCTATTGCTTACAAGTTCTAGAGGGCTCAGGGATGGTGAGAGATCCTGAAAGTCAGAGCCGCCTATAATAGAAATATATATATATATTTTTCTTTTAAGGAAAAGTTAAGAGGCTAAGGCAGGCAAGTTGTCAGGACTGGAGGTTTGCTCACTCTGCAACCTCTCAGCTTCCACCCCATCCTACTCTCTCTCCATGGAAAGCAATCCACATGAAGCTCTCCTCTTTCCTTTTTCTTCTGTTACTCTCTTGACTTAACGTGAAAACAGGGTATATTTGAACAAACTGTCTGTCTGAGGCAGGGGCTGCAGCTGGGCCTGTGTACCTTGCTCCAGTCCCTGACAGGGCACTCTTGTTGCACTTGGAGTTTACATTTTAATGGATATTAAAAAAAAAAAAAAAACAACTGTGAGAGATGCCTGGGCCTGCAGAAGTCCAGCTTCGCTCAAAAAGTGTGTGTTCTAGTGAACATTTTCATATATATTTATTGGTTATAGCCTGTTAAAATATTTTCTTTTTTGTATTATTTATCCCCCTTACATTATGTATTTATATGATGAACAAAAAGGAAAAAAATGTACTTTTTTAGTATTTACTTGTTATAAAGGATGTTGTTTCCTGTCATGTAAAACCAGCTATTTTAGTTTTTGTTGTATTCTAGACAAGAGCTGTAGATTTATGTTAAACTCGTACTTATGAGCAATTGTAATTAGTTCTAAAAGGCATGAACTCAGCTCCTAATGGTCACTGTATAGTCCTGAATTTGTAGAGTTAGAGTTAATTCTCTCTTGGAACTTTCTTTGTTCTTCTGTAGTTACTTTTTTTCCTTAGTTAAAAGGGTTGTCTGTCAAAACAATTCTTGAATAAACTTTCTGTTATCAATTTTATCTTGTCCTGGTGGTCCAATTCAGATTGCAGAGAAAAGGCTCCAGCTGCCAAATGCCCCCTAAGAGGGGAGCATTGAAGACACTTTCCTGACCCTTTTGTCTACTGCTCAGGCCCCTGTCTCCCTCCCAAGCTTTCCTCCTGGTTTAAACTTGGTTTTTTGACATTCATAGCAGTCTGGACCATTCTGCCAAGTTCTTCAGCTAAGGTTTAACTAACAAGTTGGGGGAGGGAAGGGAATCTTGGGCTGTCTGTTTAGCCTCTTTGCCTCCCTGTTTCTCTCAGTCCTTGGCCTTTCTTCCTTTGACCACTACCTCTATGCACCCCTCTGCCCACATCAAACCAAACCAAAATCTAGCTTGTTACTGCTTCTTCCAGGCAACCTAAACTTCACGGTTCTCTTCCGGAGCTACAAGGAGGCTGTCACGTGACCCGAAGCCCAACCACCATTGGGTCTAAAATGAAAACAAAGGAAAATGATTAATCTGGGGGAAACAACAACAAACCGAGGCCTAGACTTCTCAGTCAAGCCTTAGAACTAAAGTGAAATTAAATCATTAAATGAAGCCCAGGGCAAAGGAACTGAGGAGGCTGGTTTGATTTCTCTTGCCAGGGAAACGGGAAGGAAGTGAGGGAAGCTGTTGAAACCCAGCGTAAATAAAATGGTCCCCAGGCTAATGTGAGGCTCTGTTTCCACTATCCTTGGGAAAACTTCATTTCTTAGTCCTGGTTCCATAAAAGTTTTATCACATTGGAGCGAGGATAGAGAGGGTCTGTCAAAGATGAAATGTCACCACCGCATCGCAGTATCCGATAAGAGCGAGGAGACAGGGAGGCTGAAATATGGAGCTAATTCGTTGAAAGAAGCGATGGCTGCTTGCTGAAGAGTTACATAATTCTAATTGTACGCGTTGTGCCCGCCCGCATTGCTTAATTAGGAGCATATATTTGGTGGTAGTGGTGATTTGGGGGGGGTGAGAATCGTTCCAGGCCCTCAGCCTTAAAGCGAGGGCTGATTTTCATTTTTATGTTGCATCCTGGCAGTCCAAGGTTAGTAATTACAGTCTTTATGCAACAATAAATAACAATAAAAAAACAACCTCAATACTATACCCCCTCCCCACCAAGTAGGATTTTTTAACTGGACTTGGCTCATCCAGGCAGCAAGCAATTTAGCATTGGGTCAGGCTATAAATTAAAGGCAGAGGAGCGTGCAAAGTTTGATTGGGATCAAATAACGCTCAGGGGTCTGTCTTTGCTTTCCTTTGTGTCTTCCCTGAGTAACTTTTTCTGAATGATATAACTACATGAAGGGTCATGTTTGGCTCTGAGGTGGAGGAAGGGAGGGGTGGGTTTATTTATTTATCAATAAGATAAATTATTTATCTATAAGAGAGACTTTAGCTAGATAGATGAAAAGCAGTGCTTTGGCTTGAAGCTAGGGCTATAAACAAAAACAGAAGCTAGCCTTCTGTCTTCATGACTCCAGGTACTCAGCTAAAGCTGTTAAGAACGTGGCTAAAAATCTGTGCTGTAAGATTCCTATCAGATAGGGTGCAGGAGGGATGTCTCTAAGGGTTCTCTTGTCCCCTCCCTTTAACACCCAAATTTTCTGCCTTTCACTGATCTGGCCATAAAATCTGTCATCAAGGGTTAGAGAGCTATATTTCCTACTGGACAGTCTGGGCCCCAATTGCCTTAGAAGAACCCTGGATACTGCATGCAGCCAACTGGTTTGTTACAAAACTTGTAGAGGTGTCCAAGGGCACCACCATGGAGAAAGCCCCTCACAGGCCTCACTGTACAACCTGCACACCGCTACTATTTGGATTCCTCCCTGCTAACCACCACCCAAGTGGAATATATATATACATATAATATACTATATATAATATTGTATACATCTAATTTTTAAAAACTGAGTTACACACTTCCCTCTCTGGCCCTCTGGCCCAATTAGCAGTTCCCCAAGAGCCTGCCTCTTTCTGTGCTTGCAGCCAGATACATCCAGCTCCTCCGCCACCCACCTTCTAGTCAGACTTCTCTTTTTATTTTCTTTCCTTTCCCCCCCCTTTCTATAAATACTCACCACCACCCACGCGGACTTTACATTGACAGAAAGTTTCTAGTTCCAGCTCTCCGCTGAGTTGCCATTTCTCTGCTAAACAGCCTCCTCCTCTAGGCTGGGCGGCAGAGAGCAAAGAGGGGGAGGGGAGGCCAGAGCCGTGGGAGTTCTCCGAGGCAAACTTTCCACCCAAGTTAGCGCCTTCCCTCTGTCCCCATTTCCCATCTGTTTCCTGGCCCTCCCAGAATCACCTTTCTCTTTTGCTACCCCCTCCCTCAGGCCTTTTTAAGGGATGTGGAATTTAGGCTGTTCCCTCTGCTTTCCCAAAGAGCCAAATTCTTTGAAGCAATCGGAGGGAGCTGTCAGGGGGTTAAGATTGATCGCCTCATCTCCTCTTGGTCCCTCTGACCCACTTATTTAAAAATCTTCCCCCAGATCGACTTTGCATTTTCAGCTTTGAGGCCTAGTTTCCCACCAAATTGCTTGTGGCTCTGAGTTTTGTGTCTCCTCCCTCTAGTAAATTACAACATTCTAAAGTTGAGCCTATCATAATCTTCTCACAATAAAATACATTAAATTTTCCCCTCTGGGGGCCGTAAACAGAATATAATCTCAGTGCTGGTCGTTATTTCTCGTCCCTTCATCTTTAGGGAACTTTTTTAAAAGCAGGGATTAAAAACAATTGCACAAAAGCCAATATGGGAGGGAAAGTCCCTTTGTCCTGAGGGAAAGCGCCCCCCCCCATGTATTGACTTTAGCTTTGAAAGTTATGTGGATGGCTACCTTGTTGCCCTTGGATGTAGCCATAGATACAACCTGAGGACTATGAATGTGTCTGCCATCTTAGACCTTCTTAGACCCTCCCATGGCCAGTGCTGGGGTGTCAGAGTGTGAGTATAGATGACCTCAACAGGAAGGCAGGTGGATGTAAAGGGTTGCCTGTAAATACTGGGCAGAGAAGAGAATCCAGGGCAGCTAACAGGAGAGGGAGACCAGTGCTCCAAAGTGCTCCTGGCACCTGACTGCTTCGTGCCAGCCTGTGCATTTCTTAAGTTTGAACTGCTGCATGTAGAGGGTGGGTGGGACTGGGCTGGTGGTGGTTAGTGTTGCCATTCATCAATCTCCGTTCTGATTTTTCACCTTAATATTGACCTTTCCCCCAAAGAGTGGAAACCTCTTTCTACTCCCACTTCCTCCCGAATGAGCTTTTGCTCTTTTGGGGGGTGGTTGGAAGGGTGAGAAGGTACTGATGACCACATAAAGAAAGCATATTAATTGACTCAATTAAAATCTTTAGACAAGAAGCCCACTTCTCCCTTAAATGTGGTCCTTTGGCAGGTTCCCACCACCACACAGTTTCTGAAGGGGAGGAAGTGGTTCTTCTGGCTTTTCTTGGGGGGAAAAGGAGCAATTGGGGAGAGTGTGGGGCGCTGGTATTGGAATGGGGGTACAGGAGGAAGGCTTATGGTATCCAGGTCGTGGTCCTCTGGAGTTTTTGAATCAATTAAAGCAAATAATGCCTGTGTTTTCCACCAGGCCCAGACGAGCGATTGGCGGAGACCGGTCCCGTGACCATGAATTCCCTGCAATTTCGTCGGAGTCCTGGGTTTAATAGAGAGAGTCCCCATACGCGTGTATTTATCAGCAATATACAATTATAAAGGCCTAAATTTAAAAAAAAGAGAGAGAGAAATCCCCCTCCCCCGCGAAATCGCTTCATTGAATAAACCTGGGGGGGGCGGGAGAGGGGGTCCCTTCCGATCCTCCCTCCTGACGCCCCCCCCAGCAGGCCCCCTCCCCCACCATTGAAAGCCATGAATTTTGAATTTGAGAGGGAGATTGGGTTTATAAACAGCCAGCCATCGCTCGCCGAGTGTCTGACTTCCTTCCCCGCTGTCTTGGAGACATTTCAAACTTCATCAATCAAGGAGTCGACATTAATTCCTCCTCCTCCTCCTCTGGAGCAAACCTACCCCAGCCTCCAGCCCGGCGCCTCCACCCTTCAGAGACCCGGGAGCCAAAAGCAAGCCGAAGATGGGCCTGCTTTGCGGCCACCGCCACCACTCGCCGCCCCCCCAGCCCCCGAGTTCCCCTGGATGAAAGAGAAGAAATCCGCCAAGAAACCCAGCCAATCCGCCGCATCTCCTTCTCCAGCAGCTTCCTCGGTCCGGGTCTCCGGGGTCGGATCACCTTCAGGTGGGTAAGCGTAGTGGGGGCGGGGTGAGGGGCAGCTGGAAGAGAAGGGAAGAAAGTGAGGTGGTGGGGAGCCTGGTGGGTTCCCTGTGTCGATGGATTCTGGGGTTAGAGAAGATTATTCCGCTGGGGTCCAGGCCTAGCCACTGCGAGCACCAACACCACTCCCCCCACCCAGCAGATTTTGGAAGCTGACTGGGAGGGGGTAGGGTGCTTTTTATGTGCTAAAAGAAAATGGTTCGATTGAAGTGTTTCCCCATTATCTGTGTAGAGGAATGAAGCCTTGTGCCTGGGATTGAATATGAAGCCAGGAAAAGATGCGATCCTCCTATTTCTCCCATGCCTAGGAGAACAGGGGAAATTCAAAAGCCAGGAAGGAAAGGGGTGAAGATACCTCTTTCCCGGTTGAGGTGGAAAGTTCCGAATTGAGGGGTCCATTGGGAGGACTGAGGGAGGGAGGCTCTGAGGTTCTGGGAGCGAAAAGGAATTGCTCCCCGCCCCCTAGGTGGCCCGTGGGCGGCTCTGAATGCACCGACCTGACCCCGCCAGGTCTTCCTGCGTGGGAGAGCACAGAAAGAAAGAAAGAAAGAAAGAAAGAAAGAAAGAAAGAAAGAAAGGAAATCTCACCCCCCCCAAAACCAAAGACACAGAGAGGGAACCACTTTGGGGGGTGGGGTGGGAGCCCGAGTAGGAGTGCTGATCATTTATTAGCGAATGGGGTGCTCCTGATCTCAGCTAAAGCCAGGCTGGGTTGAGACCTCTCTGAGGAGCAGGGTGCTTTCTTCGCAGATGGCCCGGGATTGTCGGAGAGCGGCGGCGGCGGCTCGCGCAGGCTGCGCACGGCCTACACCAACACGCAACTGCTGGAGCTGGAGAAGGAGTTCCATTTCAACAAGTATCTGTGCCGGCCGCGACGCGTGGAGATCGCCGCCTTGCTGGACCTCACCGAAAGGCAGGTCAAAGTCTGGTTCCAAAACCGACGCATGAAACATAAGCGGCAGACGCAGCATCGGGAACCTCCGGATGGGGATCCAGGCGGGCCGAGCGCCCCGGACGACTCGGGAGACCCAGCAGAGGAATCCGCAGTCAGCCCAGGCCCTGCCTCCGCCTCTCACCGGCTGCGAGAAGCTTGCTTCCTCCCGGCCGAGGCAGCGCAGGGTCCCCAGGGCGCACCGCCGCCCGCGCCTCCTGCCACTTCCCTGGAGAGTATGGGCGCGCCGAGCCCTGGCTGCACGATGCTCAGAGCCCGAGGCCTGCAGCCAGAGACCCTGCCCGAAGACACCTGTCCTGAGCAGCCGGATTCGCCTTTCCTGCCGGACCTCAACTTCTTCGCTGCAGACTCCTGTCTCCAGATGTCCGGAGGTCTTTCTCCCAGCCTGCAGAGCTCGCTGGACAGCCCCGTCCCCTTTTCCGAGGAAGAGCTAGACTTCTTCACCAGCACGCTCTGTGCCATCGACTTGCAGTTTCCCTAACCTTTTTCTTTCCTCGATCCTTTCCACCTGGTCCTCTTTGGCTGTTGGAGGAAAAAAAAAAAAAAATCGAGCCTTCTCCACCCCTAGTCAAATTTATGTGTTTTGCTAAAATCAGGTGTTAATGAATTAGCGCTTAATCCACTCCCTATCACTTTTTAAAACCACACAGAAAAATTCCACCTTCCAACGAAATCTCAGGAATAATTAAACTCTAGTGGGGGAGGGTTTTCTTAAAAAGAACGAGAGGGACCTATTTTCCTCTTTTTTAAGTTTTAGATGGTAGATTATTTATTAAAATTGTTTAATAATAGGAAAAGGGGAAAGTATTTATTGTACATTATTTTCATAGATTAAATAAATGTCTTTATAATACGAAAACGAGTGTTTGTGTTGGGATCCAGCTCTTTTTCCCAAGTCCCTATGGCCAGTCTTCGCTTTTCCAGGCCTCACTTGAGGTTGGTCTGGCTCGGGCGACCAAGCGGTAGCATGGCCCCTTTTCCCAGGCTGGCGAAGTCCGGGTGGCACAAAAGTGGCCCTGCTTGGTGTCACTTCTCTGTCCACGACACCAGGATGAACGGGTAGTTTAGTGGAAGCTTGGTCACCAAGGCCAGCAGTCGGCCTTTGGCCCTGTTCGGATGTTCCCTGTCTCCCTGCTTGGAAATAAATTTGGGGTGGTGGACAGAAGCAAGAAAATGTCTCAGGGGCCGTCAGCCTCGAGTCCTGGAGTCGGCACGGAGTTAAAGGAATTAAAGGGAATCCTCTGACTTGCTAGCCTTCTGGCTTCAGGTGCAGAAGCCAGGATGCGATGCTGCAAGCCTGGGCCGAGGCCTACGCCCGAGTGCTGCTGGGCTGCAGGTCGCTTAGGACTGGAATCGGGCCTAGGAGTTTGTCCAGAAGTCGGGAGGCTGCTCAGGAAGTGTTCTGCCTACAACGCGGGAAGGTTTAGCTTGGCGAGCGAGCGAGCGGCCCGGAGAGCAGAAAGCAGGGGAGATGCTCAAAATGGCGCTGGGCCGGGCAGCTAGGAGAGCCAGGGAAGCCACTGTGGCCGCCATGACAGCGACTGCGGGATGCTCGGTCCGGCTCCCGGGCCGTCCCCACCCCCACTTTCCTGAGGCCAGATCTTTCACAGTCTGGGAGCCTCCCACCAATTGTGGGGTTTTATCTTATTTCACTTACGAAAAAGAAAGCAAGAGCCTCGGGGATGGAGAGGAGAGGGGACACAAGGAAGAGTCCCTGTGGTGTGGGAGGGGGAGGCGGGCTGGGGGCCTGGGACCGCTTCACCCACTGTGGCTTTTGATCCTTTGCTCTGGGCTTTGAAAGCGTGCCAGAGCGTTTTCCAAACGCAGGCCCACCTGTCTTGACCAACAACTTCATTTTCCATCTCAACACGGCTCCCCTCCTCTTGCCCCCCCACTGCACCCTTCCCGGCTCTGTAAACTCAGTAAAGGCGAAGCAGGGATCGCTCTTGCCCATCTGCCTCTGGGATTGTTCTCCGGAACCAGGAGATTTAAGGGACCCTGGAAAGCCATCCATCCTCCTCAGGTTTGTTTAATATTTCTCGGGATCAGAAACAGACACCTACCTCCCCGGCAGATGCTGCCTTTTTATTTTTTTTCTTTTTCTTTCTTTCTTTTTTTTTTTTTTTTAAGCAGTTCATTTCCGAGGCCTCCTAGACCTTTCTCTCGGACCAGCAGGAGCCAACATAGGAGATAACATGGAGGGCTAGACAAACCCACTGCATTTTTTCCCCCAACGGGTTTCTCGGTGTGGGAAGTACACACATTTTATTCAGCTGGAATTTAATCCCTTAAACTGTCTTAACATAGAATTCACCTCATGCATTAAATAATCTTATGTCATGTTAAATTGCACTTATTTCTCTCATAAATGAATTAATATAGAACAATTAGATGTGTTATTATAATAATATCGTGTATCTTATTAGTTTATTTTCCCTCATAAAATATATAGGTATGAAATAAATTCATTATATTAAAGTAATAATACACAGCTTATTGGCTTGTGTGTTTATTTTCCCCATAAATAAGTGAATATATAATATATTAAAACCACACTATCCATCTCATTGGACTGTGTGTTTATTTCTCTATAAAATATGTGCACAGGCAGTGTTTAACATCTTAAAAATCACAGCACACAAGCCATCTTTGCTCTAGCAAAATGAAAGAGACATATCAGCCGGGGCTTTGATTTCTATGGATAGCCAAACTAGATAATTTAGTCTAATTAAAAATGGTCTTGCCCCTATACTAGGTTGTTACAAAGATCAAGGATACCAGAAGGATCTCACTAATTACCCACCTTCCAGCTTTCTTTGGTCAAGAGGAGAATACCCTTCATCAATGCCAAAATGCAGGAGCTGCAGAGAAACCCCATTTGGGGATGCTGAAATACCCAGGGATCCCTGCAGCTTCAGTTCTATAGATGATGGGTTGTTCCATGGCCCAGCAGCACCGACATTACCTGAGCTAGTTAGAAATGCAGAATCTTAGGCCCTACTCCACACCCACAGAACCTGAATCTGCAATTTAGCAGATTTCTAAATGATTTATAGGCACATTAAAGTTTGAGAAGGACTGCTATATTACATTGCCACCTTGCTTTCTGCCTCCCTCCATGCTTAAGAATTTTTTAAGAGCTGGGCATGGTGATGCACACCTATCATCCTAGCACTCAGGAGGTCCAGTCAGGAGGACAGTGGGTTCTGGGCTAGCCTAGACTACATAGTGAGGCAATGTCTCCAAAAACATGAGTCTCTGTCTCAAAAAAGGAATAGATGGGTATGGTGGCTCATACCTACAAACCCAGACCTCAGAAGGCTGAGACTGGAGGACTGTTGTGAGTTTGAGGCTACACTGATTTACATGGTGACTTATAGGTCAACCTGGTCTACAGAATGACTGTTTTTCTCAGAAAACAAAACAAAACAAACAAGCAAACAAAAAACCCTCAAAAATAATATAATAGCCAGGTGGTGGTGGCGCAGGCCTTTAATCCCAGCACTTGGGAGATCCCAGGTTTGAGACCAGCCTGGTCTACAAGAGCTAGTTCCAGGACAGCCTCCAAAGCCACAGAGAAACCCTGTCTCGAAAAACAACAACAAAAAATAATAGTGTCTGGAGAGTTAGTTGACTTAGCAGTTTTAAGAGCACTAGCTGCTCTTGCAGAGGACCTGAGTTCATTTCCCAGTACCCACATTGTAGATGGAAGTTTCTGTCCCACTGGTCCTACAGCTGTTTAGTCCCAAATAAACACACAGAGGCTTATGTTAATTATAAACTGGCTGATGGTTAAGGCTTCTCATTGGCTAGTTCTCTCTTAATTATTAACCCATTTCTATTAATCTGTGTAGCTCCATGTGGTCTTGGTTTACTGGTGGTTCGGGGGCTCTTTCTTCCTCGGCAGCTACAAGGAGTCTCTCCTCTCTCTAGAGACTCCTCTCTGAGTTTCTCTTCTCAGAATTCCTCTGGTCTGGTAGCCCCGCCTATACTTCCTGCCTGGCTACATCCTGCCTGTCCATTGGCTGAAACATCAACCAATAAGAGAAACATATTCACAGCATACAGAAGGACATCACCCATCACAATTATTTGAACTGGCTGCTCCAGTTCCAGAGCAGCCGATCCTTCATTTCTGACCCCCACCGTCACTAGACACACATGTAGTGCACAGACCTATATGCAGGCAAACACCCATACACTTAAAAATAAAACCAATACATCTGAGAAAGAGAGAGAGAGAGAGAGAGAGAGAGAGAAGAGAGAGAGAGAGAGAGAGAGAGAGAGACAGAGAGAGAGAGAGACACAGACACAGACACAGACACAGACAGACAGACACACACACACATACAGACACACACACACAGACACACACACACAGACAGACACACACACATACACACAGAGAGACACAAGACAGACAGACACAGAGACCGAGAGACAGACACACACACAGTCACACAGACACACAGAAAGAGACAGACACACACAGTCACACACAGCCACACACACACACACACACACACAGCCACACACACACACACACACACACACACACACACACAAAGAGAGAGAGAGAGAGAGAGAGAGAGAGAGAGAGAGAGAGAGAGAGAGACTTTTGACCCATTTTACTCGGCAAAGACCTTCCCATTCTTCCAACATCAGCTGTTCAGAGGACAGAATCTCAGCTATGCCAGTCTTGCTTTCTTATGTTAAAATGGAGGGTCCACCAAAGTTCAATCTATGTGTTTAGATTAATGTGTTTTCTGTATGATAGGGAAAGTCATTTCCAATGCAGGAAATCATGGCATCCATCTTCCCCTTGGTGATTATTAGAGAAGAGTTGAAATTCTGTTTCCAAGAAACACACAGCCTTTCTGTCTCTGCCCTTCCCCAAATTCACAAACTCACCATCTCTGGTGGGTGATATCTCAGAAGAACAAAAGAGGTAACACATTTCCAGGAGGAAGAGATAGCCATCTTTAATTCCCCCTTTCAATTTCAAAATCAGGGGATCCCTGTCAATATGTAATTCATCCCACTTAGCCCCTTTTCCTCTCTCCATCTCTAGGCCATTCTGCCCTTTACCCTGAGATTTTGCAGTTGAATACAGAGAAAAGGGAGAGTGAGAGTGGTTCCTAGGTAGGGAAGTTGACCCCTCCAGGGGTGGCAGGGTTATTCCATCCTGACTGGGACATGATTGGGTCAGGATCAACTATGAGCAGCCTGTAGCACAGACAGGTTATAAATTGGTGGCTGTGGCTGGAGCAGGATGGCTTCAGTGCAGGCCTGAAAGTTGCTGGTCAGTCTGCCATGCTCTTTAGTGAATCTTTCTTGCAAGAAAAATGGCTCATTAATACTACAGTGAAAGCAAAGGACCATTAAACTGAGGAATTACTTGCAATCATGATAACCCAGAGTCATTTTAAAAAAAGTTAACTTATGCCTGGGCAAGTCCCTTCCCCTTTCTGGACCTCAGTTTCTCTCTCTGGGAAATAAATGGAAGAACTAAATGTTCCTAATGTAGTCTACATTAGTTTATGCTAAAAGTGTGTTTATTTATTTATTTATTTATTTTCTTTTTTGGTTTTTTGAGACAGGGTTTCTCTGTGTAGCTTTGGAGCCTGTCCTGGCACTTGCTCTGGAAACCAGGCTGGCCTTGAACTCACAGAGATCCGACTGCCTCTGCCTCCCAAGTAGTGGGATTAAAGGCGTGTGCCACCAATGCCTGGCTAAAAGTGTGTTTATTAATCCTCACAGGTGATGTTGAGAAATTTGTTATGGCTGGGTATTGTTGCACTCTAAAATGACTCTTGGTCTTTGACGGTAGCCTATCTCCACATTTCTGGTGGAATCATTTTAACAAAATGTAATGTGCATCTTTGCACCTACAACTCATTA